>NC_053431.1:120198340-120407948 GCF_007990345.1 Gossypium hirsutum
ATATCGTCGCAAACAGGTGTGTAACTAACAGCCTCTTTCTTAGTCTGGACCGGTAAAAGTCGAAAAGTCGAAATGCCAAAAACCGGTATTTTGTAGATTTGCGAGTGTGCGAATGCTCGTGAGGTAAATCGATTAATGTTTTTGGTAAGCTGCAAAATTTGGACTGCAAAGTGCATGATTTCTGTGCCCTCGATATTTTTGGGCTTAATGGGCCAACGGGCCCAATTCGGTAAGAACCCTCGGTAGTGATTCTGTTAGTATGTGAAAGGTAGGAATATGCATGAAAAACCCTAAAATAGATAAATTATTGAAATACCTTTAAAAGTGGAAAATTTACAGTTTTACCCTTAAGAGGTAAATTACCGAAATACCCCTAGGGTTAAATTGACCTAAATGCATGTTTGACTGTTGTTATTTATTGCATGCCATGTTGTTATTATATGATGCATGGGACTGGGATATTGATGGAGGAAGTACTGAAAGTGGCTTGTCCACGTACTAGAGGCTTTGCCTCAATTTACTGTTAACTGAGCAGCAAGGCTGCAACTGTGGAGTGTTGGGCTGGGTGGGTTGAGCTATTCCCCACATAGAGTGTATGGCTGGTACGGGTGGAGTGTAGTGGTTGGTGGGTTGAGTAGTCTTCCCAAATGGGCTTGCATATGTTATTGATGTTGCATGTATTTCCAAATGGGCCTATGGGCCATACTGTTATCTGAATAAGGGGCTAAGGCCCAGTTTATTGTAATCTGAAAAGGGCTCTGGCCCAGTACCACTGTTACCTGAATGGGCTTAGGCCCAATAGGCTTGAGCTGACTTGGGCTTTGAATGGGTTTTCCTTACACACTGAGTTTCCCCAAACTCACCCCTTTTATTTTCATCCACGCAGGAAATCCCCAATAATAATGGGCTTGGAGCTGTGAGGGAATTCGGAGTGGCCACCCGTTCTGAAAGTTTGATTTTCTTCTGGTGAACTGGACATCCTTTTATTTACGTTTGAATTTTTGGGTTTTTAAATGTAATAAGGCCGCTTAATTATTTTTGATGGTTTTAATATGTATTACTAAGATAGGTAATACTTATTTTAACTATTGAAATTGGATAGCTTTAGGGCGCGTTTTCAAAAACAACAATTGATTTCAAAATAACACGACAACAAGCAAAGCTTCCGCAATGAAAGTATTTTCCAAAATTAATCACTTTTCCTAAAAATGACTTAATCAAATCGGTTTCCTAGAAATATCCATGACATTAAGGTGTGGCAATGGCGGTATGCATGTCTAGGATTGGATCCGAAGGGAGCTTGGTACTTAAGCAGTCCGATGGACTCACCACCTCTTTTCCGGTTTCTTACCTGGTGCACAGCTTCCATTCACTTTAACCTTTAATGAATTAATCTTTTGAACATCAAGTACGATTTTCTGGACTTAGAATGGAAATTTTTTTTTTACGTTTTTGATGTGGCATGCCGGATCTGGCCATAACTTCTGGGCCGGGTTTGGGGTGTTACAAAATATATATATATACTACTTATATTGTCAATATATACATGATGTATAAAAAAAATTAAATCTTGAAAGATGTATGTACATAGTAACACTAAAATACACGCATAATGCATACCTATATAATATATAATGAATATGTACAAAGTACATTATAAATACTAATAACATAAAGAAAATTATATACATTGATAATACTATATAAATACACGTATATATTTTAAAATGAATACATAATAACATTAGAATAAAATAATAAGTATAGTAATAACTATAAGGATATATGAAAATAACACTATATATAAAAAATGTATACAAAAACAATAGAATATATGTACTAATATTAATAATAAATATAGTCGGAATAAAATAATTGTAATAATAATATACACACAATATGGTAATAAAAATATGCATATACATATAATAGTATCTAGGAATATATATAAGGTGATATGGAAATATGTACCTAGAATAGTATATAAAAAAACTAATAATATTGAAAATATATATATATACGTAATATATAAAAAATGCATATATAATATAACATCAAAATATTTACATAATATATACATATTAAAAATAAAAAATAAAAACCTATTACAATACTACATGGATATATACCTATATATATATATATACTAGAGATATATACGTACATATATAAGACATATATTAAGATTAACAACAATAGTAATAAAGATAAAAATATATACATAAAATAGTAATAATATATATATATATAACTAATAAAAATAAAAATAATGAAACATGTATGATATGTATATAAACCTATATGATATATATATATTATATTAGAAATAATTAAAAAAAAAGACTATTCGTACGCTATATAGATATGTACATATATATATATATATAAATAATAATGATGTTATAATATATGATGGTATTAGAAATATACATAAAATAGTATGAAAGATAGATAGCTAATAATATTAAAACATATACATAATAATATAATATTAAAAACATATATATATTAATATCAAAAATGCATGTGTATGTATGATATAGTATTAGAACACTTACATAATATACAAATATAAATACTATTAATGTTAAAAAACTTAGTAATTATATTACATAGATACATTATAAAAAATATATACGTAATATATATATAGTGGTAACTATAATAATAATATATTAGTAATAAATATTAGAGGAATAAAAATAACAGTAATAATATATAAAAAGAAAATAAAGACAGTACGAAAATAAACTTAAATCTGAAGAAAGGACTAAATTTAAAACAAAAATAAAGTTTTGGGGTAATTTTAAAAATAAAAACAAAGAGAAGAACTTATTAGAGCACGGGCAACACTAAGGGGGATCAAAAGCGCAATATTCCCAGTTATTAAAACGTTGCGCATGGAAAGGGACCAATTTATAAAACCGATTAAATTTTAGGGCCGATCTGTAATCCAAAGATAACTTGATTGCGAAAAATAAAATTGCGGAAGGACCAATTGCATAAATATACCATTGAATTAAAAACACGCGGATCCTGAAGTGGGTTCGGGTCGAACGGGTCGGGCAAGGTGAAACGACGTCGTTTTGGGGCTTAAGTACAGCCCCCAAAACGACATCGTTTCGGAGGACTATAAATAGGCCCAATTTCAAAAAAAAATCATTTGTGAAGGGGGGAAGGAAAAAAAAAGAAAAGAAGGAAGAGGAAGAGAGAGGAGGGAGAGGGGAGGGAAATCCGGCCAGGGGGCCGGTCACCGGCCGATCAACGGCCGCCGTTCGTCGCCGGCGCCGACCATCGTACACGGTGGCCGAAAAGGTAAAATTTCCTTTTTTAAAAAAAAAAATATTTATTTTATATTTTTTATATGCTTTAGTATATATATGTGGAACATAGGCCTGAAAAACTGAAGCTAAAATAGAAAAGAAGATCACCTTAGGTTTCTAGCTTTTTGTTTTTGATATCTTTGATTCTCTGATCTTTGTGGTGCTTGGAATATTGTTTTTGTATTATTATTTCTGTATATTTTTGAACTGCCGAATGCTTTTTTGATTTTGAAAATCTCCCTATTACAATCTTTCATTCGGGTTTTTATAACCCTTCCTCATTTATTTTTTTATTACTTCTGTCTCTTCTTGCAGGTATTGGGGCAGTGGAGCAGAGCTGGTGGCGCCAGGGGATGGTGACCGGTGCTGGTGTCAGAGGGCAGGTGGGGGGGCTAATTCGGCTGAGGTGACCTTGGTGATGGGGTAGGTGTCTAGGGTTTCAATGGGTATTGGGTTGTAAGGGTTTTAGGTTGTAAGGGTTTTGGGCCTCTGTTGGGTTTAGGTTTAATTGCAATGGGTTTAGTGGTATGTGGGTCTGGTGGGTTTAGGTAGTAAATGGGCCAACCGGGTTTTGATGTAAATTGAGCTTTGGGTAGTTAAGATGTTGGGTTATTGGTTGGATCTAGTTGATCGGTTTTGGGGTTTAATTATTGGGCTGAATAGGTAGTTAGGTTTAATTGTAATGGGTTTAGTGGGTCAAAATTAGCTTGTAACAGAAATAAAATCGGACATCAAAGATTATCGATTTGAATCTAAATGGTTCGAATTTAATTCATTGTTTTGTTTTAAAAATAATAATAATAATATATTTTTTAAAAAATACTTTACTAAATGTATAAAATATTTATTTTATATTAAAAATAATAAAATATAATTAAGTTTAATTCGATTCTATTCATTTTGATTTATTTTAGTTTGGATAATAATGGTACTGAATCAAATAAATTTAAGTAATAACAAATTTGAAATTGAACCAAATTCAAAATTAAATCAAACACATTAGCATATTTTATGTATACGATGAAGAAGCCCGTGAAACATCACATGTTATCCCTTTAATAATATAATGTACTAGGTTGAACTAATGACATTATCAAATTCATAGTGATATTATAAAAATTTTAAAATTAATCTTAAATTAAATAAAAATTATTATTCAATTTTATTTAAATAATAATATTTTTTTATCTTAAGGATTGAAAATTAAACCGAATCAAGTAAATTTAAATAGTAACTGAATTGAAATTAAATTTATAGTAATAAAATTGAACCAAATACTAAGATTTGATTAAATTTAAACAGATTATTTGACATTTTTTACACGATTTATTAACACAAAGCCATTAATTACAATCGAAATTGATAAAACCCAACTTAAAATAAAACCTAAAATAAAAATATGGCGCAAATAATATAACCCAACCTAAAAAAAATGTTAAATATATATTAAAACTTTTATGTGTATTGATTTTCTGAATTTTTTTTTTGGGTGATTGAACTAGTAATATTGGAAATTGATAATTTAATTCCACCATAGGTCCCATTCTTAAAAGATTAGATAATTAATGAAAGAGTTAGATAAAAAAATTTATATTATTTATTACAAAAAAAAATAGGACACATAACAAATCCCTTTTTATTACCACAATTGTCCTTGTTCCCATTTGTGTCTCAATTCATCAACCTCTAACCAAGCAAGCCTGGGGAATCTCAAACCACAATAGACTGATGACTCTTCATAAGATCACCCTTGTTGGATGCACGTGGGAATTCAGACTCTTTGGTTACCCAATTGTCCTTTGAGGTTATATCCTAAAACATTACATCATCGACATTGCAACAATGTATAATTCTATTGTCAGTGAACTTAGGATGCATGGACTCCCTTGTCCCCCATATATAAGTGCACCATAACACTTAAGAGAAGAGGAAGTGATACAAGCACGAATGTAGTAAATTTTATTAAATCTCATTCATCGAAGCTGCTAATTTTCAAGTTTGAAAAATCAGTCGACTTGCAACGATTTTTTTGATAGGATCCAGGCATTTTTAGTTTATATATCTTCATAGTGTTCCTCTATCTCTTATCTTCGAAACTCATTTTGAATTACTCGATTTTGAGTTCAAGAGCTCAAGTTATGACTATTTTAGTGAAGACCATGCAAGCAAAATTTCTGGATGAAATTATTACGAAATTTAGAAATTTTGGCTTTTAATTTGAGTTTAAATAATATTGAGTTCTATTTTTTGGCTTAATTTTTATTATATATATAACTCCAATATTGTATTTATTAGGTTTTATTATTTTATAATTTATTTATTCTAAATTTTAGATATTTTGTAAGTATTTTAAGTTATTTAGAATTTTTATATTTCTTACTCAAAAAAATAGTTTAAAACTACTTTTGTTTAGATTAATTAAAGTTTTATTTGGATATACATAGCTAGGCTATATAAAGGCCCCTCTATTGTTCATTAGATATACAATTGTTTTCAATTAATAAAGTTTTCAACTCTGGGACTTAGTTTCTTTGGTGCAAGATTGCTTTCTTGTCTTCTTGATTTTTTTTAAGGAGTCGAAGAGAATTAATTTTTTATGTTTCAATTTGCCAATGATTATTTTCTGGAGGATTGATTAAAGTCATTAATTGAGTTTGTAGAGGTTTATACCTCAAAGCACTCAATTGGATACTTATCCATCTATACATCATATTCATCAATTTATTCGATTCATCTTCGACTTTTTATTCTATCTTTTGTCTTTATTTAGTTATTATTTTTAATATTTATTCTTAATTCTTAAATTTCTTTTTTTTTCCTAAATCTGTTTGGTTTCTTTCTTTAGTCGAACAACTTGAATACGATCTTGGTCCGCCGTTACTTATCAGAAAGACATTAAAACCATCTATCCTTCCTCCTCTTCCTCTTTGTACCTAGACTTACTTCATCAATCAACCTTACCAGACACCCTATTTAGTGGCTCTCTGTCCCGACCAAGGGTGAAAAACTGTTACAACCGTTGTAATGACCAATTTTGGCCCTGGCCCATGCAAACATAAAACAAAACAAAAAAAACCAAAAACCAAAAAAGAATAATAAAAACCCAATAATAAAAGTCCAATGTTAAATCCAAATACAAGACCAAAACTTAAATCTTATAACAGCCCAAAATCATTACAAGCCCAAACCAATGCCCTAGCCCAAACTAGTTACAAGCCCAAATGGCCCAGAAGACTTTAGAAACCCTAGCCTTTGCTAGGCACTGCAGCCTCCAAGCGCCGTACAATGCCTCCAGCGACCAGCACACAACACCGTACGACCACGTCGGCGCCTCCGTACGCCTTACGCCAAGGGCCAACGCATGCCAGCAGACTCCGTACCTGCGAGTAAATACAAAACCACACAACAGCAAATACGAAAAGAGAAATTTTTATTTTTATTTTTATTTTTATTTTTGGGTCTTTCTTATTCCGTTTCGGCTATAAAGCCAAAGTTCTGGTTCATTGTAATTTTTTACGCGCAATAGGCAATACAGACGCACTATTCACATATTGAATACAAAGAAATAGCAAAGAAAAGGTGATTTCAGATTAAAAATCTTCCGGATTTCTTCTTCTTCTTGGCTCTTTCTTTCTGCATTTTTTTTTCTCTTTTTTTTCTTTGCATTCGAATGTATAAAAAAGGGGAAAGAAACAACTCTTACCTTGCAAACGCGCCGTAGATATCTTCTTGCTTCGTGGAGATCGAAGCCGAGAGGAGTCCTCAAGGCTAAAATTCCTCCAGGCTAGAAGAACGCCGTCTGCTGGAGATGAATCGGCCATTAAGATGAGGATTTAAGGTTTGAAAAGGGGAGGAGAAAAGGGACTGATTGGATTCGGCTGATTTTAGCCATTAAAGGGGATAAGAAACGGCGCCGTTTTGACCAAGTTTGATGGTTCAAAAACGACGCCGCATGATAGCCGCGACCCGATGACCCGACCCATGTTCGGACGAGATCCCCGCATTCGGCTTTGGAGGGTTAATTGCACTTTAAATCCTCTTCGTTTGCATAGGCATTCAATCGTGCATTGCTGGATTTGCTTCATTTTTAGGATTTAGCCTTATAATTTGTGCTCATTTGCAATCGAGTCCGCTCTTAAACGCAGCATCTTAGGGCCTGGATTATTTCCAGTTTGAGCCCCTGTGCATTTTCGCGCTTTACTTGTCGGTCCCTTTTATTATTATTACTTTATTTTCAAGTTATCCCTTTTATTTTTGTTTGGTTCTAATTTAATCCTTTTAGTTTACATTTTTATTACTTATTTGTATATTTTTTTACTGCCTCGATAATTGTTTCTTTATTATTGTAATTTTTTTTATGTAATACCATTGCCACGTTTTATGTATTTTGTACAAATGCTTTACACATTGTCATATATATATACACTTTATAATAAGTTAACTTCATTCCATGTACATATATCTATATGTCTAACTATATATATATCCATCTATTTATTTTCCTTTAAATTTGTTTGTTTAAAATGTTCTTTTAGATATATATATATAATAAAGTTAGTGTATTTTCATACATATAATGGCTTTTGACTCTATCCATGTATTTTAGCATATATTTTTGCTATTCAAATATGTTTTGTATATATGTTTTACATAAAATTTAAGTTATTTTATATTCATTTGCATTAGTAAATGTTTTTGATTTACATACATTATTAAACCTATATTTTATATACATAGTCTTCTTTATACATAAGAATACTTTTAAGTCCATCATAATTTATAATAAAAATAAATTCAATCTTGAGTACGTTTCTATGGTATTTTTTTACAAGCAATTATTTATAGTTTATTTTTATACATATATATATAATTTATGATAAGATCAATCCAATTTATATATATATATATATATATATAATTCATATTTTAATTCCATGTTATTTTTGTATATAATTGCTTCAAAATTCACTCATACTTATATATGTAGCTACATGCTTTATACCCATTATCCTTTCACATCTTATATATTATATAGATTATTCTTATGGTAGGGATATTACCAACTTTAAGTAAATATTTTATGGTTAAATATTTAGTATTTTATTTGATCCAAATGTCTTTGTAGCATCTATTAATTTTTTTTACGTATATATATTCTTAATTTTTCTTTTATAAATTATTTCAAACTCTAGCATATATTATTTGATTGTTAGTCCATCATTTTTAGTCCATTATTTTTGTGTTGTGTTGATCCTATATCGTTTGGTATCTCATGTGTTAATTATCTTCATGATATTTCTTGTATATTTGCTACATCATGCTTGCTCATTTTTATATGTTATCACACCGATTATTCTTCATGCATTATCGTGATCGGGTTACGTTTTTAGGTTAACTATATGTAATTATTAGTTTGTTAGTTGATCGTATCTCACATGTGCATATTACCCCATATCATTGTTTTCACTTGGTTTATGAAATTCGGTTTTATAAGGACCAAATCTTTAAGACAAATTCTGTTTTATTTCAAGTCGTGTTAATGCGTTTTAAACTAGTTTTATGATTATTCATTTAAAAATTCTTTAAAACGAAGACGATGTTCGATATTTGGCAACTCGCGAAATTGTGCCCTAACGTGCTGGGTCGCAATTTCTCGTTTGCTCAAGATAATCGAAGGTCTCTTTAGAATTTCATTCATGATTTGTAAAAAACCCTTTAAAACGAAAGAAATGTTCGATGTTTGGTAATTCGAGAATTGTGCCCTATCGTGCTGGGTTGCACTTTTTCATTTGTTCAAAACGATCGAAGATTTCTTCGGAATTTCACTCACGTTTTCTAAAAACCCTTTAAAACGAAAGAAATGTTCGATGTTTGGCAATTCGGGGAATAGTGCCCTATCGTGCTGGGTTGCAATCTCCCGTTTGTTCAAAATGATCGAATATCTCTTCGGAATTTCACTCGTGTTTTCTAAGGTGAGGCAATGTTCAATGTTTGGAAATTCGAGGAATCGTGCCCTACTGTGCTGGATTTCGATTTTTCGTTGGACCAAATAGTTGAGCATCCTTTTGTAATTTTCGAATTATAAACTTTCAGAAGTCGAAACAAGAAGATTTTTGGCAACCAACTCGGGTTACACAAATCTTATGACAAAGAACCACATTTCAAAAACATCTTTAAATTTTAGACATAAGAACAGTATTTAATCGATCTGGTACCAATTTTGGGCGTAGTGAGGGTGCTAATCCTTCCTCATGCGTAACCGACTCCCGAACCCGTTTTCTCAAAAGTTCGTAGACTAAAATCGTTGTTTTAGTAAACCAAAATATTTTATTAAAATAACCAAATTCTTAGGCGACCCGATCACACCAAAACAAAAGATCGTTGGCGGCTCCATATTTTATTCTCAAAAAGTCGATTCCCCGTTGTTTTTATCAAATTTAAAATTCAAAATTTTGAAAAAAGATGGTTTCGACAACCGTTATCTTTTCCTACTACTTAGTCTCACTGATAAAAAATTTGGTATCGTAAGTGTGGACGACAATGGCTAACCCCGATTCTAGTGTTCCCCCATCCAATGAGCTCAACCCCAATGATGATCAGCAAAACTTCCAGAGGGATGTACCTTCTCAAACCCAGGCAAACATAGCACCAGAATGCCTGCATGCACACCAAATCCCGCATCAACTAAAACCGTATGACCCCTACCAACAAACATCGTATAATCCCGACCAATAGGTGCATTATAACCCTTATCAGCTATACTATCAGTATCCTCCCATAGTACTATGGTTACCCCCCTCCTCCAAACCCATGCCAGTATCCCTCTAGCTAACCAAGACTTTCAGAATCCTCAATCGAGGTCCCAACAATTCACTGACATGCAAGATAGAATGAAAGCAATGAAAGAGCAACTCTCTTCTCAACAAAAAAGGTATGAAGAGCAACAAAAGTTTATCTAAGACCAAATGGAAAGAAAAAGAAAAAGAGAAGCAGATGCACAAAATGACAGAAATGAAAAGCTCAAAGCTCATTGAGGAGCTAAGGGCAGCTAGAGTAGCCCCAAAGCAGAATCCCCAGGAGCTAGAAGACGAAACCGCCCATTCTACCCGCAGGCAACAATCTGGTAGCAGGAGTGTCACTGATTATAAGAATGATAGTGCCTGGTAGCCAAAAGTGGAAAATAAATGAAGATGCATTAAAAAAAGGGTCAAACAGTTGAAAAATGAGTGTTACTAATTGAAGAACCATTTTGACAAAACTTAATCTATTAAACTAACATGAGACAATCTTAAAATCTTTTTATTTTTTATTCTATAAATTAAATAAAAATAAATTTAATATTTATTTATAATTATAGTTTTTAAAGATAATGTCATCTTTGATACTTGTACTTCCATCAAATGCTCAATGTAGTACTTGAATTATCAATTTATGTGTGTTCTTTTAATGATTAGAATTAAGACGGTTAATGAATGTTAAATCATCCAAATAAAATTTGACATGAAATTTTGTTTTTCAAATAATAAGTCCACATAGATGATGTAATATTATGTAGAAAATTAAATAAAATCCAAACAATTAATTATATTAAAAATTAAATAAAAAAACATGGTTAATGAAATAAGGGATTCTTTGTATGATGTTTGCTCACCATGCCACACTGTGAAAGAGAACTGATCCAACATGTTTTTAGGTGTATTGAAACAAGTTTAATTTGGCAGCAATGTTTCTCTTCGTGGTATGTATAGTGTGGGTGGCTCCAAAGCAGCCTTTTTATTTTCTTCTTGCTTGAAATTACACTCTAAAGCAAGGCAGGGTTGATACTTTATGGACAGTGGTTTTTAATTTTGAGTTGTTTGATAGTAGTCCAATAATTGAGGCTGTCAAATTCAGAATTGCTTGGCAGTTCAAACCCAAATGTCCTATTATAATCATTTCCATTGACGATATTGTTGTTCAATTGGGTAATATCAATTACCAACGAATCGAGGAAAAAAAATGAAAATTCCTAAAGTTGTTTGCTGTTGGAGTTCTCCAACTATAGGAACGCTTAAATTCAGTGTAGATGGATCGGAGGAATTCTCCAAGAGTTTGTCTGAGTGGCTTGATTTCAAGAGTCTGTAAGTGATTGCTGGCTGAGTTATGCAGTGTTTTACATTGTGAGTATGTTGACTACTCTATGTCCCAAAAGAATACTAAAAATAAAGTTTAAGTACCATATTAAATATTTGATAAAAGTATAAATACTAAGTGTGACATTATTTCTAATTTTTATTATTATTTCTTATCAATTTCAATCTTTCTATAATTAATATAAAATTGGGAAAATGAATGACAACTTTAATAAACAATTTCTTAGAAAATGAAATGAAAAAGCAAAGGAAAACATGTTGCATAATTTCAAGAAGGGAGAATGGATAGAGGCACGGGTAAGGAGGGAATCGATTGAACTAAAAATCGATAAGTGTATCGATTTAGACATGAGAATATAGCCTGAATAAACATTACATCGCATAACAAAATAAATAAAAGTTAAATATAAATTAATTGTTTTTATTTATTTGTGTTTATTAATTTTTCTAGAATTTTCTGAACTTTTCTTTTTTCTATTTTTAAATAATTAAATTGACTAAACCAAAATTTAATAAGCCCACTAGTTCGACCCCATGTCCTATTCTAACAAAGATTAAATAATTAATGACAAATTTAAATAAAAATAATATTTTTTATTGCAAAAACAGATAATAGAAGGACAAATAACAAATCCCTTTTCATTATTATAATGGTCCCTGTCCCCATGTTTGTCTCAATTCATCAACTTTTGTAGCAAAATTTCAAAAATAGATCCCATCGTCTTTAGCGATCCAAATGCAATCACCATTGTTGCACTTATTAAAAAAGATCGGGTTATCCCAAAATACATTGAGCGCAGCATGAAAATTGTCGTAAGTCATGTAGCACTAGAAAAGTGTTCTTCCAGTGACACTCAACTTGAATTGTCAACTAAATTCAACACCGACAGTGAGATTATGGATGCCCAAGTCATTGTTCTTAGACTTACAATGAACTAAGAGTATCTTACCGTTGCTCAGTCCGTTGATAGTATGGACATGCCATGTCTTGAAATATGGAACAAGGCTGTTGATATCATCATGGTGGCCTTTAATAGGTTCAGAACTTGATGAAAGCAGTAATAGAGCAATGACTATTACTTGAACAGGTATGAAGAAGATAATGTTATTACAAAAATTGTTCATGTTCTTTTTTTCTAGTTTCTGATTTGTTTTATAATATATTTTGTATTTGTTTTAATTCTTCATTGTTGTAGCTATATATAATGGAAGTATATGTGAAAGTTGAAAAAAATTAAGAGGTTTATATGGCAATATATTTTCTTTTGGATATTTTTTGCTAAAGCAAAATCTGTATAATTTAAAGCAAGTACCAAAAAAGAGAACAAAATGATAAAGTTGGTTAAACGAATTACAATGTTGCCAAAGTTGTAAAAAATTTATATTAATAGATCTTTTTGGCATTTGGATATCCTTTTTAGGTGATTACTTGATATTATATTGGTTAAACTCTCCTATTAGTCTCCATACTTTGTGAAGGTTGTGAATTTAATTCCTGTACTTTAATTTGGTTATTTTTAATTTCTATAAATTTTAATTTTTAAAATTTCAGTCATCACCAAACGATAGTTATTAAATTCATTAAGTTCTACTATTTTCAAAATTTGATAAATCAAGCATATTATCATGTGTAATGCCATGTCAACTTGTTATTTCCATATATTACACACTAAAATTCAATTAATGAATTAACGAATGTCATTTGCATCAAGACAGAAATTTCAAAATTCGAAAAGTACTTAGAATAACCTAATTGGAGAATATGGACTAAATTTAGAACCCTAAACATAGTATAAGACTAGTAATTGAATTTAACCAAACGAATTTAACTCCTATTATTTGAGTTAGGACTAAAATTTCAAAATTCAAAAAATATAAAGACTAAAATGGACCAATTCGAAAAGTAAAAATACTAAAATTGTTCAAATTAAAGTATAGAGACTGAATCCATAACTTTCACAAAGTACATGGACTAATAGTAGAATTTAACCTATTATATTTGAGGCAAATATGGCAAATGCCAGTATCATTTGTTGATTTACCTTGAGCATTGATGATTTATTTTGATGATAACGATTTTATACGGATTATAGGTATTCATGGGCCGAGCCGGGCTCAACTAAAAAATTATGCCCATTTATTGGACTCGGCCCGGCCCGGGCCCAAAAAATGGGCTTAAAATTTTGCCTAAGCCCGATCCAGATAAAAATACTAAAATCCAAGCCCGGCCCAGCCCGCCCGTATTAATTTTTATATTATTTTTAAATATATATAATACATCAAAAATACTAAAAACATCAAAATAAATATTTCCCAACAAATTGAAAATAAATTTTAGAAAATATGTAGACTTAAATAACACTAAAATAGATGCAACTTAACAAGTAAATGCCTCCAAAATAATAAAAAAATTAACAAATTCCTTTAAAATAATAACAAAATTAACAAGAAAATAAGTTTTATACAATATCCAAACAATAACAACAAAATAGTAGCAACATAATTGTAAAATGGTAGCAAAATAGGGAGAAAACAATAAGAAAATAACATTCAAAAATAAAAAAAAATGCAGATTTTTTTTGTCCTCTAGTGAATTCGGGCATAGTCAGGCCGGGCCGAGTAGCCCGGCCCATGAACATCTCTAATTTGGATCAATTTTTTTTAAATACGATTGGTTCTACAATATTTTATATTTTTTATTCAAATTAGGTTGTTTTATATTTCGCTCACCTAATTTTTTTTATTTATCACTATTAAAAAAAGTTAATTAAACTGATCTCTCAATTGTTAAATCCATCTTTTTCATTGTTTTTATTCTTCGATTTCTTGTTTTACCTTTTTCCTTTCTTTTTTTTTTTTACTTATTTCCCCTCTCTCCTCCTCTCTCTTTTCTTCATCTTCTCCCTTCTAATTTAACAATCCTAGCTATTGCCTCCTTTAAAGATATTATCGTTGCTTTCTTCAAACCACAACAAATAAACTCAAAAGTAGAAAAACATCTCAAAATCAAGGCATATCAATGACAGGATTAGGAGATTAGAGCATGGAAATTCTAAAACTTTGAAGTCACCTCACAATTTTTGAGAGGTCTTTTTTTTAGAAATCTAACCCTATGGGTTTGAAGAGGGGGCTTTGAGTTTCATTTTGGTGGTTTTGGATTGATAGTCTAACACTGGAGAAGACGTCGGACAATCACAGTAGTGACGGTGAAAAGCAATTGTAACGCCCCTAACCCGCATTTGTCACCGAAATAGAGTTAAGGAGCATTACCAGAGTTATCAATTTATTTATCAGATATTTTATTTTATTTAACGTTCATATTTGGAACCAATTAAAATCAAACATATTGTCCCTTAAACGTACTTATTTTTTTTCTCAACGTGTTTTACTTGAATTTATTACTGGTCTTAATATACTTAATTTCCTTGTATTAACGTATCAAAGATAATCACATATTTACATGTCATGATAAATATCATTCTCTTGCCATTTCTTCATAAACATAAATCAGGTAATTCATTATATTGATATTTCATGCATTTAAAATATACAATTCAAGTTACATTAACTTATCTCATTGTTTGTTCATGTTTATAATTTCATTAATCTGGTATCTTTTCTTTCCCATATTCAATTCTCATATTCGAGTCATCCAGATCTTTATAAATAAATTTGATTATCGTTTTCATTTATTTCATGTTCTAATACATTCAATTAATGCTCTAAACAAAATTACCATTTTACCCCTAAACTTTTAATTAATGACGATTTCATCCTTAGGCTAAAAAAATAAAATTCATGCAATTTAATCCTTATTTCCAGCCGTTATTCTCATACAAATTGATAACAACCCATGAATTCTATAAAATATCAGAATTTTCCATAATTTCAACGCTTTTCAATTTAATCCTTAAAACATGTTTTTTTCCTGATCTTGAACTAAATTAATAATTTCATTCAATTTTGTAGTTTCAAATAATAAAATAATCCCTTTCATGCAAATTGGTCATTTCTAACATTTTTACAAAATTGCCCATAAAATTTTACTTTTATTCAATTTAGTCCCTGAGCCTAAAACATGCAAATTAACCATACTAGCTGAATATTCATACATATTTTCCTCCTCGTCCTCTCCATTCCACATCATTTATTTATATAACATGCTATAAGTAACATTATCAATAATTTCACTATTTACTTATATGTATATCCAAAACTGTCCATTTGCGTCATAGTCACTAAATTATTTATATCTTGAGCTGAAGAACTTGAAATTAAGATCTTATAATTTTATATAAAACTATACTTACATATCTTATTACCATAAAATTTTCAGAATTTGTGGTTCAGCCAATAAGTACAGTTTATTCTTTAAATTCACCCTTGTTCTGCTGTCTGACAGTTCTGACCCTTCTTTACTAAAAAATAATTATCTCATTGTACAGAATTCGGATAATGTTCTCGTTTGTTTATATTTAAAATAGACTCATTCAAGATTTTAAACATGACTTTAAGAACCTAATTATTTTTATCCAATTTTTTATGATTTTCCAAATTCAGAACAGGGGAACCCAAAATCATTCTGAACTTGTCTCACTAAATTTATTATATCTCACAATTCAAGATTCCATTGCTTGCACCGTTTATTCTATAAGAAACTAGACTCAATAAGCTTTAATTCAATATTGTTTTCATCCTATAATTATATTTCAACAATTTATGGTGATTTTTCAAAATTAACCTACTGCTGCTGTCCAAAACTGTTTTAGTGCAAGATGTTTATTTACCATGTTTATAACACCCTTATTTTCTTTCTCTACACTATTTCTCATTACTTTATCTTATTTGCTCTTCACTAACATATCAAGAACATAAGACCATATATAAGAAAACTCTACATTAACATCAATTCCATGCTTTTTCAATAATATTAATCTTAAAAATGTATTGAAATCTTGATGTTCTTACCTTGTTCCATTGATTTCAATCTTTAACTTGATTTTCTCTCTCCTCCAGCTTCTATTTTTTGAATCTAACTCAATATTCTAGCTCCCCATAGTCTTCTTGTGATCTTTCTCTATTGATGGCTATGGAAATTCTTTTGATTTCTAAGTGAAAATGGTAGATTTTTGGTGAAAGGACCAAATTGTAAAGAAAGTAAAACTTTCTTTCTTTCTCTCTTCTTCTCACGTTAGTTT
Organism: Gossypium hirsutum; assembly: GCF_007990345.1. Classification (NCBI taxonomy): domain Eukaryota; kingdom Viridiplantae; phylum Streptophyta; class Magnoliopsida; order Malvales; family Malvaceae; genus Gossypium; species Gossypium hirsutum. The sequence continues at coordinate 120,214,994 of NC_053431.1, forward strand.
GCATGGGAAAGATAATTAATGGTGTGTGTTGTTTTTTTTTTCCACACACACACAAATATATATATAGACTAAATAAAATAATAAAATAATAAAATATCTTATTAAAATATTAAATAAATAATAATTATCTAATTAAATAACTATAAAATATCACCAATATCATCATTACTTTCTAGATTTCTCTCTCTTCCAATTGACCATTTTGTCCTTTGTGATCTTTTAAAATTCCATTCTTGAGTCATCACTTAATTTGGTAAAATTGTAATTTAGTCCCTCATAATTCTTCACCTATTCAATTTGGTCCTTATTCATCAATTTTCCTTGGTTTCTAGATCATTCCACCCTTAAAATATTTGCACTATTAATCCTTCAACTTTTTATATTTACACTTTAATCCCTTAAATTTTGAGTATTTACTCTTGGGCCACAAAATTTTCTCACTTTTACAATTTAGTCCTTTCTTGAATCAATATGCCATAATAAACTTCCCAGTGACATAACTCAATTTTCTTCTTCTTGTCACTTTATTTCCTTATTTTATTAAATTAAGGATAATATCTTATTGTAGAAATTTTCAAGGTGTTACAGCAATGACCATGGGTAAGGAGAAGAAAGGAGAAGGAAAACAATGACAATAGGAAGAAACAAGAAGCATCCCTTAATGCCGTTCATTAACAGGAACGGAGAGTATTCCATTAATTTTAGCAATGGAGTGATCAATTTGATAAATTTTTTTAACAATGGGGCCAAATTAACATTTTTTTTGGAGTGACCATGATAGGAACGATGTAATTTTAGAGTAACTAATTAACGGGTTAGTTTACCCCATATTATTATTAAGTGTCTAATTGAATTTGATGTTACCAATCAATCGAGTTACAAAAATCTATTCATTTTATAAAGCAACAAATATTATTAAGGGTATTCATGTCTCTTATATTTTAATAAATTTAGAAAAAAAAATACATATAATAGAAATAATGAGACTTGAACCTTGAAAACCATGATCTTTATTGTTCCAACTTTACGATTTCAATCAAAGATAATTTAAGTTTTTATAATTTTTTGTATAAATTTGATACATAATATTTTGGTAAAAAGACCTCTTTGGTTTCTCTCAATTTGGATATTGAGTAAATTGGTCCTTCCAAAAAAATAGGAATAATTTAATTTTGTCAATTTCAAAAGTGCATTTAGACAATTAATTTCAACATTAATATTTTTTACTAATTTACATAACTTTGATTAGTATAATTACAAATTTAACCTTCAAAATCTATACATCTTTTAGTATTAAATGAGACACAGGGGCTTCGTGAAACTGGTGTGCTTTGTGCAACTGAATAGATAAGAGTACTAGTAATGTCTGTGTGTATACGTAACCTTTGCTGTCTTCTTATATGACTGATATTCCGACAATAACTAGGAAGAAGCTTCTATAGTGATGTCTGTCATCTGCTACCTTGATGATGATGATGTTGCTGAAGTGGTCGAAAATCGAATATTCATTGCAGTTAGCTTTACTACATGTACAAATGAAACTGTGTTTTTCTTTTTGGCTGTAATATCCATACTGATTAAAGATCTACAACAAAGATCTTTTGCCTGTACACTACCTGCTGTAAAAGCAAAACCCTAAATTAAATGAAAACCTAAAAGCTAATGAAGCCTGGTTTGCATGGGCAGTAGGTAAAGACGTAAACCAGTCATGGCTGGCTAGCTTTTGCACCACTGGTTCACCCCCCCCCAAATTAATAAATTTGGTCACCAGACCAGACCCCATAGTAAATTTGATTTCAGGTTTGGCTGACAACCTAGCTCATGATAGGTCACCCTCATTAATGAAAAACTTTACCCTGCCATCTCAATAACCTCGCATGCATGCTTTCTCTTAACTTTTCACATGTTCCTGATCCGTCTTGTATGAAAAAAATAAAATGATTGCATTATATTGTTTTTTTATCATGTAATTAGATTCTTAAAAATGTTTTTAGAATCACTAATGAGTATTTATTAAAATATATTGCTATTATTTAATTATTATGTATAATAAATTATAAATAGTTGATGAGAAATTATTTTATGGATCCTCTCCACCACATTAGTTACAGTTTCGTCCAATTAAAAGAGAGAACTTATTTTTTTTCATATCATACGTACATTTAGACTAAACTTCCAAATTAAAGATAATGTGTCTTTTTTTAATTAAGTTGGACCATAGACGATGTGATAGAAATGGTCCATAAAATAATTTCTCGTTGGTTTTTAAAGAAACATGATTATGTATATAATTTAAATGAAAAAGATTATATGATGACATATATGTTGATCTTAGACCCTCAATAGATGTATTAATTGTTCCTACGGATCTATGCTTGGTTTTAGTATAGGGTTTTATATTTTGATTTCAAAGAAAGAGTCTAAAGAGGTTCACGAAGTTTGCGGAATGCCTCATCACCAAGGAAATGTTTAGCATTTGTCTTTAATGGGTTCAAATCCACCAGGGTATGGATTCGAACCCCACCAAAGCTAAGAATACTAAAAATTAAGTTATCTTATTAAGCTCCGTGAAATTTTTTAAATTCTCCTCAAAATAGAAAAACAAAACCAAAATTAAATAGAATATATACACCTCAAATATAATACTTTTATTATTCACAAATTTGATTCACTACTCATTTTAAAAAATTTTCCAGAGAAAACTTCAACGAAATCATTTCTCTTGCATGAGAGCTTTTACTAGCAATAAAGAAACAGGAGAAAATTTATTTCCGCTTTTTAACGTCACATTAATTATTTTTTAACTAATGTCACGTTGATTAAATTAAAAGTAAAGTGTTAACATAAATAAATGTCTCAAAAATCTGCAAACAATCTGATGATAATAATTGTGTTGGAATCTATGTCTTATATAAGTTCGATTTTTATGTAGAGGATTTTAATTTAAGTGTAGATATATTTCGACAATTGAGTTTTAATTGTTAAAAAAAAGTTGATGATAATAATTTAATAGTAATAATTGGATGAGTTTGGCACAAAAATAAAAGGCTAAACGCAGATAAGTTAAGTCTGGTTCATGCGGACATAGGATTTAGACCCACGAAATCAACAACTAGGCAGAACAAACATTACTTTTGTTTTTTTTAGAAAAAACATCAACAAAATTACAAAACATAACTAAACAAAGAAGACGATTTCGGAGTAAACTATTTCATGGGGAAGGAAGTAAACCAGCGCCACCGCCACCACCAGCTCCTGCTCCACCTCCAACTCCACCGCCAACAGCGCCTCCTACTCCACCACCAGCACCACCAAATCCACCGACTCCACCGGTTCCTCCAAGTCCACCGACTCCACCGGTACCTCCAAGTCCACCGGATCCACCGGTTCGTCCAAGTCCACCGAATCCTCCGGTTCCTCCAAGTCCACCCAAACCACCACCACCACCAAGTCCACCTACGCCACCAAGGGGAGTAACCCCACCAAGAACCCCACCACCACCAAATGGCATGCCATTTGAGCCAATGCCAGCGAAGCCCCCTGCACCACCGTAAGTAAGGAAGTTCTTTTGGTCACCAACGGAGGCAGGTGCAGCACTAGGCACCGCGTTAGCAGCCATTGTAGTAGTCGTTGTGGGAACATTTCTTGCACTAGCGTGAACCACAACTAATGCAAGGAGAACTAGCAACGATGAACTCCACTTTGCCATGTCTAACTGTCTCTATTACACAGTCTAATCTAATTTCTAGTGTGTTGGTTCTAAGTATATCTGGTATGTGTTGGACTGTTAGAGATCGGCTTTTAAAGGTTAAAAAAGAAAGGGGTGGACAGTTGTGAGCATTGAATGGAGCTTAAATGCAGGCAAAGGACATTGATGTCTTAAATTTCCAAGACCTACTGTAAAAATATGGTTAATAGGGATTTGAACAAATATTTTTATGAGGTTTCGGCATGGGTTTTCGAATGTCTATTAATGCATGCATTTCTCAATATTTAAATGTTAGAGTTGATGGTGAAGAGGTGTAGAGATGTTGATGGTGAAGAGTAGTATACTATCGTATTAACATATTTTATTTATTCTTCCTCAAGTTTGTTTGTATTGGTATATGCAATTACGGATAAATTTAGAAATTTTATTTAGGGGCATGGATATAAAATTCTAAAATTTTGAGGGGGAAACTAAAAATTTTACTCTAAAAGGGCTTAGATTATATAATTAATTTTTGTGGGGCCAAAAATACAAAATTTTCTTTTATTTGAATCACTAAAAGACTTAAAATTAATAATTTATACTTTAGAGGTACTACTAACAATATTTTCCCATTTGGTCAAGAGAAGGAAAGGCCTCCGTTGGCTTCACCTCTGTACATGATTAACCTGAACTTGTTCTAGATCCGCTTATTTATTATTTTAAAATTTTTTAATTGTATTATTTTAATTTAATATTTATTAATTTTATACGTTTTCTCTTTTATTAAATTTTTTAACATAAACACCTTAACATTTTTTATACAATATTGGGGGTAAAGGATAGGGGTAACACAATTTAAACTCATGCCAAATCGGTGTCTAACAAAAGCTTTAATTACCGCTTTATACAAGTCAAGACCAAGCTCGAGCTTAGGCTTGAAATGTTGGAGTCCAAGCCCCACTCTTATTTTAAACAGGCCTAATTGTTGTGTCGAAGCCATCTTTCAAGTCACATACTCTTGTCCAAATCTTTCTATAGTTTGCGCATAACTTTGAGTTTAAGTGGGTAGTTTGGTCTTTGAACAGATCTAGTTGAGTAACTTGTACAATCCATTTTAGGTCAGATTTGGATAAAAATATTTTTTTATCTTGGTTTGTCCAAAGGCAACATATAATAATTAAGAATTGAATCCAATATTGATAACCCTTTTTTATTATCCAATATTACAATCAATACAAAACATAACAATGAACATAATCTGTTGATGAACGATGATTCAAACTAACTCAATCTTATGTTACAAAATTTTAACAAGAAATAAAAAAATTTGAGGCATGTTGAACATTGTCCTCTTCCACTTTTCAATTTGTCATTTATAAAGTAAGGAGAAAATTAAATGGTTGAGATGTGAAACTACTTTCTATGGCGAGAAGGCTTACCCTAGCTAAGTGAGTCAATCTTGTTATACCCAATTATTGCATATAGTATTTCTTCTAGCTAAGATTTCTCAAAAGATTAAGGAGTTGGCTAAAAACTTTATTTAGGGACCCAGAACAGTGAATGAAAACTAGCACATGCTAAATGGGATAAATGTTGTCAGCGTTCCAAATGCAAGGCCTTAGGCATCAGTTGCTACAACCACAGAAACAATCCTTTTTTATTAAGTCGAGGTTTAATTTAATCCATAAGAGGGAGGCTTATTGCGTGTGATTATGCAATATAAAGTTGATGATGGTTGTTTGCCTAGCACTATTAGACCAAATTGCTTTTTTATGTGATTATTGCTTGCTAAAGTTTACATGATTTAAAACAAGGGTTTGGAGCATTGCTGATGGAAAATCAATTAACTTTAAGGCAAATGTGCAGATTGCGAAGTTAGAGCCGTTGTGGAATCATTGTATGGATCTGGCTCTGATGGATGAGACTTCCTTAGTTTGTGACATGGTTAATGAGTATAATACCTTGGATTGGGATAAATTTTTTGGTAAATTTGTAACACCCCTTACACGACCCGATCATCGAGTCTAAGTTATCAGGTGTTACAATCAATATCGGAGTAATTACGGACAATCATATACTTTTCAATCATTTAAACATGTGATTCAGCATTAAAAACTATTCAGAACATGATACACAAACTTTTTTTGTCTCACGCGAGCTTCTGAAAGCTCTTTTGCTAACCTGAATATAAGCAAGACTAAAGTATAAGGTTTTTAAACGTTTTGGACCAACAACACGACTTCATATTCCTTTTCATCGTGACGTCCTTACGGTGAATCACCTCACGGCATCATACATACCTACGTCTCGATGTCACTCACTATCAAATGACATCGCGACGACAAAGACTTCTCATTGCGACATTGCCCCTGTTTTTTGCCAAAATGCACATTGTGTAAATGTTTTAAGTAATTTCAGACTATTCCCAAACTATTCTCATTCTATCTTCATAAAGATAAGATCATTAAACCAAACCAATTTACAACTAACTCAATTATAAGACCATTCAATTACCAATTTATACATTACCAACTAATCATTCTTATTTAGCCAAATTCATATTCATTTCACTTACTTCTATATATCCAAATGCTTTCAAATTCAACTTAAGTATAAACATTTTATTAATTGAAAACTATCAATTCAAAAGATGACATGAATTCATCAAAACATATACTAACATACCTAACATGCTTATCATTCAACTTACCACTCCTAAAGCATTATTCACACAACTAACTCAATGACCTAATTGATAATTTAAGATGTCAAACCAATCAAAACATAATCATCATTCAAATATCATTTAACCTTCACCAAAATATGCACTATTAACTTAAATACCAGATGGTATATCCATCATTAACCATTACCATAGGCAAATAATGACATTCAACTCAAAATGACCATAAGCATACAACAACCCTTAAGTTTATGCCACATAGTCTAGATTCAAAATGACCATATAACTACTGTTATCGAATAGTGTGTGTTTTTCTGTTGGTTCGGCGCGAAGGTTTAACAAGATGCAAATTTACAATGAAGTAATAATTAAGGTAAGCATTTAGAATGTTTAATAAGTTCAAATGGAAACTAAAACATACCTTGTTCATTAAGGCATAGTTAAATATTCTATTTGGCAATCAAGTTAACTATCCTTGGCACGTTAAGGCATATCTCTACATACAACATCATTATAAATCGAATGCATTAGATACGCTCTCGAATCACAAGTACTGTCAACATTTAAAATAGAATCATGTAGCAATCTATATGTCAAGTGTTATTACCAATTCATTTTCATTTTATGCTTTAAATTCCATTTCTAATCAATTGACCATCGCCTGATGGAATTATAGTAAAACAAACTCGGATACTTGGGAATAAGTTACTCATACAAGTTATCAGGGTTGCTTACACAAATTGACATTATAAAGAGTTGCTCACACAAGCTGACATTATATCGAGGCTACTCCATTCGAGCTAAACCATGTGTATAACCCTAATTGCATGCTATATTTATCCTACCATTTTACTAAGTTCATTAGAGCATCATTTTCGTATAATTGACAATACCAACTTCTTGTACATAATTTCATTTCTCATTTTTGAGTCATATAACCAATCAATACTCATATTTGCACTCAGTACTATTTCCATTTAAATAATAGTTACATGAATTTACAAATTAGTCCATATTGAGACCTAGGTGCCAAACTCACTATTCTACTCAATTGTAATATATATATACATATAAATTCAAGTATATGTCTTACATAAAATAAAATAAAATAAAGTTCAATTTGAATATATGAACTTACCTGCTCAAAATGTGTAAAGTGGATATTGCAAGGACTAATTTGCAATTTTAGTTTTTCCTTGATCAGTTCCACTTCGCTCCAATTCTTGATCTAAATAATTATTTATATCATCAATCAATACTAAATATTTCTATTTTGTGCTATAATATTTATGAACCTATATAATTTGATTTTTTGATATCCCTAAAATTTTACAATTTATTCAATTTAGTCATTGTACTTAGGATAGTGATAACTTTCAATTCCTAGCATCGGATTAAAATTTGATTTCAATCATTCTCACTAGAGACCTTATACTTTTTTTTATTTCTAACATAAGTTTATAACAAGTTTTACATTTATTCAATTTGGTCCCTAATGCAACAAAGTTAATAATCAAGCTAAATTAACTTTACGTTCTAGTCATTTTCATATTCCAAGCTTAAAATCTACCAATTTCAAGCCTAGTTCTTCAAGAAATCAACAATTAAAACTTTCAAAAACTTTAATAGTTTTACAAATTGGTACATGGGCTAGCTAAATCAATCTCCCATGACCTCAAATCTATAAAAAAATTACAAGAAAAAGACTTGAAAACACATACCAAATAGTTATCGGGTGTAAAAAGCTTTCAAAAGGTTTTCTTCTTTAGGTTTCAAGGTTGGTACGGTTCAGGGAGATAGAGAAGATGAGCAATTCCACTAACTTGAGCTTTATATACCATGATTAAATTCTTAATTACCCAAATTAATTAACTTAATTATGCTTTAATTAGCCTAACCTAGTGGAATCTTCCCTCATCATCCATTAATTCATAAAGCAAAATGGTTTAATTATCATTTTGAACCTTTAGCTAATTGCCATATAAGTCCTCAAGTCTTTTAACAACTAAAATTCTAGAGCGATTGGACTTTTACTGTAACAACCCATTTTTCAGTAGTGTCGGAACAATGGTTTTGGGGCCACAAATCGAACAAGTGAGCCCGTAAATATTACAATTTAATATTTATGATTTAAATATAGTATTATAATAAAATTTGATATGATAATTTATATTATTTGATTGAATAATTAAGTTCAAGTGGTATATCCTTAAAGTCAAATGATTTTAGAAAAGGAGATATCGGGACCTCGTTTCTATAAACTAAGCTCCGTAAATATTTCAATATGCAAAGAATTTTAGTTGGACGGTTATAAGCATGCATTTTAGTTTATAATATATGTTGTTTTAAGGTTAACTTTGTAATTAAACAAAATAAAATAACATAAGACAAATAAGAAAAACAATTATCATCTTCTACCTTTTATTGGTGGAAATTGATTCTCCATGGAAAGAAAAACCAAGCTTTCAGCCTTGGTTAAATTGACTTGAATAGTACATAAATTTGTTATGTTTTTAATGATTTTTATGTTTTTGTAATCGTCATAGCTTAATCTAGCTAAACTGGGGGTTAATTTGTAAAACTGTTAAAAGTTGAGGTATTTACCATGAATGGTTTAAATGTGTTTGTGAATTTAATTGTTAGATTATTAAGCTTGGTTGTTAAAATATATTTTGTTAAGTGGTTTTTAATGATTTTAAGGTTAGGGACTTATTTGAGAGATAGAAAAAGTTCCATGTATAATCTATAAAATGGGGAAAAATATGGGCTAATATGAGCCTAGGGGAAAATCAGCTAACTTAGATTTTAGCTAAAAATGGTAAATTTGCAAGTTTTGGGTTTAAGGATTAAATTGCATAAAAGGTAAATTATTGGAGTAATTTTGTAAAAAATGATGATGGAAGGACTTAATTGGATAAAATTGATTATTTAAGTGATGGAGTTGTATTAATTTAATGAAAATTATTATTTAGATCAAGAAATGCTACAATTGAATTTAAATCGAGGAAAAAATAAGGTTCCGAACTAGTTGTTGATACGTTTTAGCAACCATTCTAATCGAGGTAATTTCGTACAAAGGTAAATGAGTTAATTTTTAATTTGGATGCATGATTAATTAATGTTATACTTTGTTTAACCATTATTGAATCAATATACATTTTATTTAGTATTTTGGATTGAGTTGTAATGGTAACATAGCTGATAGCAAAATGTGAAAAATATGAATCATGTAGATTATAAATATAGAATGATGCACTGGAATGAGTTAAAGGATTGATATAGAAAAAGGGTCTCGTTTGAACCTTGAAAATTCTTAGGATATAGATGACATGTCATTAGGGATTATACGGTTTCGAGTGTTGTTCCTGGATGACCTACCGATGGCTGAGATTATGCATTTGTTATAGATTCTCCACAGCTCATGTGAGCGGCATCGTGTAGCTAACATCTCAACCCACAGCTCATGTGAACAACATCGTGTAGCTAACATCTCAACCCATAGCTTGTGTGAGCAGGCCCATTTCACAGCTCATGTGAGCACTATTGAAAAGATTATCGTTACATGAAAAGGCACACTTTGTGTAAGCATTCTCGAGTATCTGATGTAATTCTGTATGGTTCAACGGATAAGTAAAGGTTAATGGAAAGACAAGTATTAAACTTAGGGTGCGTTTGGTTCGCTGTATTGGATTAGAGGTGTATTGGATTAGAGGTGTATTGGGATTAGAGGTGTATTGGATTAGAGGTGTAATAGCTAATCCACTGTTTGGTTGAATGTAATGGAATAGAGGCGTAATAGTAATCTTGTGTTTGGTTGAATGGAATAGAGGTGTAATAGCATAATGGAAAAAACTAAAATGACTAGAATACCCTTAGCATAAAATTGTTTTGGTAAATGATTATTGTTATTGTTATTTAAATTATAATAAGATTATTATTATCAATAATAAATAATTTAATCATATTTAAACATAATTATTATTAAATATATTTTAATTAAAATATATAATTTAATAAAATTCTTAATAATTAATATTCTTATATTAATTTACTGAAATCATAATATATGATACTGTAAAATATAAATTAACATAATTATTATTAAATATATTTTAATTAAATTATATAATTTAATAAAATTCTTAATAATTAATATTCTTATATTAATTTACTGAAATCATAATATATGATACTGTAAAATATAAATTAACATAATTATTATTAAATATATTTTAATTAAAATATATAATTTAATGAAATTCTTAATAATTAATATTCTTATATTAATTTACTCAAATTATAATATATGATACTGTAAAATATAAATTAACATAATTATTATTAAATATAATTTAATAAAAATATATAATTTAGTAAAATTCTTAATATTAAATATTCTTATATGAATTTTCTAAAATCATAATATATAATACTATAAAATATAATTTAACATAATTATTATTAAATATAATTTAATAAAAATATATAATTTAATAAAATTCTTAATATTAAATATTCTTATATGAATTTACTCAAATCATAATATATGATACTATAAAATATAAATTAACATAATTATTATTAAATATATTATTAATAAAATATATAATTTAATAAAATTATTAATAATCAATATTCTTATATGAATTTACTCAAATCATAATATATGATACTATAAAATATAAATTAACATAATTATTATTAAATATATTATAATTAAAATATATAATTTAATAAAATTATTAATAATTAATATTCTTATATGAATTTACTCAAATCATAATATATGATACTATAAAAGATAATTTGAAATAATTAATATTAAATATATTTTAATTAAAATATATGATTTAATAAAATTTAAAATAATTACAACTAATAAATTATCTTATATGAATTTGTATAATTTAAAATAATTATTATTACATATAATTTAATAATAATATATAATTTCATAAAATTCTTGATAATAAATTTTCTTATATGAATTTATACAATTTAAAATAATTAATATTAAATATAATTTAATAATGATATATAATTTCATAAAATTCTTGATAATAAATTTTCTTATATGAATTTATACAATAGATATTTAATTGAGCTTGAACTGAGAATCAAGCTACAAATTTAAAGTTTAACTCAGGCCTGCTCGGTTACACCCTAAAAAATATCAGTATATCATATAAAGCTTACTTTCAAGCACAAAATTAAAAGAGTGAATTAAAAAAGCCTAGAAATAAATTTTTGGATAACAAAATAAAAATAGCGTTTACGAGGTTGAATTCACATGAACAAAATTCACAAAAGCATAGTCCTTAACAAAAGGACACAAATTTAAAACATGCCCCATTCATGCATCAGTGAGTAGTTAAGTGACAACATCATCATCACCATTTAAGGACGGCCATTGCAGTTACCCAATTCTTGGACCACTTCCTCCATTGATGGTCTTTCTATAGGACATTCATGAGCGCAAAGCCATGCTATTCTTGCTAGTTTAGTCGCTTCGTGTTCAAAGAACCGACCGTGAAGGTTCGAGTCTATGAAATCTTGGTACTTACGAGTTTCAGCTCCTAAACGTACCGAGCTGGTCACCTTTTGTTTACCCGAAAGGTCTTGGTGAAACGACCCGTGTTGGCATATTCGGGTGCGAGATAACCCATGGCAGCACTGGCTTTGAGTGAACCAAAGACAATGTCAATGGTGAGGATGTTGTGTAAGCCGGAATCTGAAAGTAGGGGATTAAACCGGTGGTTGACGAGCACTTTCTCGGCTGATATGTTTTGGTGAACGAGAGCCGGTTTGTTTACTTTGTATTCATGCAAGTATGCTATCCCTGTTGCAACAAACATGTCTAGTTAGCTAATAGGAACCACTTAAAACAAGGCAAAAAAACATAACTAGAGACCAACCTTTGGCTATACCTTTAACAATGGAAACTCTAGTAGACCAATCTAGGACTGTGCCGTCACCATCCTTTACGTCGAGATACTGTAGCAAATTTCCGTTAGGGATGAAATCATAAATGAGGAAGCACCCACCGCGTGCTTTTGAGCAACAAAATCCTCTTAACCGGACAACATTCTTGTGTTTCAACGATGCTAAAACATTCAATCCTTTCAAGAACTCGGAATCATTTGATTTACAACTAGTTTTGCTAATGCTTTTAATCACAACAGCTGATCCATCTCTAAGGAACCCTTTATATGTAGCAGCAAAGTTACTTTTTCCCAACAAATTCGACTCCGAAAAGTACTAAGTTGCAGTCTCTATTTCTTCTAAATTGAACCTAAAACTTTGCCAAATTCCACTATCCATCTAGAGCACAACGAGGAATGCCAAATTCCACTGTCCAAACATTGTATTTTCTTAGCACAACTTGATCAGTATATAAATACAGCAGTTTCAAAATCTTGTGTATCATTCAATAAAATACATCTATGGTATCAATAAAGGAAGGAAGAAAACATCATGAAATACAAACAAGATCTTACATGGATCAAATGAGAACTTCTTAATTTTTTCTAGAGGGACATCAAGGACTCGCCCTGGCCCTGTATGGATGGATATATGTTGTGAGATTGTAATGATTTAGATATAAGGAACAGCAAACAAAGACGACATGAGCCGATGATTGAGCCGAGGGAAATGAGTAATAAAATGAAGCTTACCAAGGGGACTCATTTCATCTAAACCCTCTGAGTGCACAACTAATGCTCTTTTCATGCCAAACCGTTGTAGTGCTTTGGCCATTTTGAAGACCTACAGTCACAACTCATCTCAGTGATGAATTCAAAGGAGCAAACTATCAAATTACATAACAATGCAAGTACTTTAACATATGTCTTTAACTCTTTCGAGCAACATAGTTAAACATAAGATCACATGTATAGCACCACTCCAGTTTTAATGTGCTCAAGCAACTATGCATGTATTACTATTTTTCCTTAGTAATATCAACAATTACTTTTATTATCAGGGAGGTTAATGGACACAATCGTGGTTACAATATCTACTACTCAACTTCCAAAAGAAAGCATGAGTCGTAATTCTAATAAAATCCTTTTACTACTTCAACGAAAAACTTAAAAGAGAAAAGGCAGAATTGTTTCGACATAAATTCGCCACAAGCATGGGGATGCAAATCATATGAACCAAAGTATAAAGTTTATGCTGTAAATTGGTATAGCCTCAAGACTTTGTATTACATCTCAATTTCGTAATGGACTCAACTAATATGATGCCAAGAGGAGCACCATTGAAAACCTAACTTGAAAGGCTAGTCTATACCCAGATATGTAAATAATAAAATTATCTTGGTAAGAGAAAATGAATGAAACAAAGGATCAAGGCCTGGGAATATAAAAGCATGGAGATATCCATATATGTAAATAATAAAATTAAACTATACCCAGATGCATCTCTTTGAAGACGATCTACACCCCAAGCCAACAACATACGAATGCAATCAAGAGAGCCCCCTCTAGCAGCCAAATGAAGAGGAGTGCTTCCTGGGAAACTGAAAAAAGCAACAAATTTTCAGTCATTTTTCCAAGCAATCATTCTATCCATCTGACAAAAAAACCAAAATAAATACAGATACTCATGAATTAGCAACTTAACATGAATTATTATTACCCATATCGACCAGTTGATGCACAAACAAGAGCACCATTGTATAACAGGATATGTACGCATTCAGGCTGCTTCCGGCGTGCTGCTAAGTGCAAGGGAGTGGCTCCCCTCCCCTGATATCAAATCCAACAAAATATATACATATAAGGACAAATGAAAATAGAGATCTCTATCCAAATGAATCAAAAAAAAGTCAAGCAATCTTGAAAGAAAAAAAAGACCACCATGAAACAGCAACAGGGCTGAGCGGATGAAGAAGAAGAAGCAGTCTACTAATGAGTGATGAAGAAGAAGCAGTTGTGGCGGCCGAGAGGAAGGAAAAAGTTATGGAATCAGAAGAAATCAGAAGAAGCAGCAGGAGGGTAAAACTGGGTAGAAGAAATTGGGAGAACTTAATACGCAGCAAAACTGAGCTTTTCTTCCGGAATAGAAATCAGTGGATTTTGAGGATTAGGTCTGTAATGTATTAGACCCGTAATAGCAATACACTAAACCAAATAAAGGATTAAAGGGGGATTAAGTGGGGCCCACTGATTAGGGGTGTAATGGCTATGCCAATACACCCAACCAAACATGCTGTTAATGTTACTAATGTTCATATGAAATGAAAAGATGGATATGCATATATGAAATGAAAAGGAGGAGAATTTATCATGTGATGGATGAAATATGCATGGAATTCATTTCTTAATATATGCTATGTTTCATAGATGTTATGTTTACTTATTATTTATTAACTATGTCGATTCAAATGAGAAGAATGTGTAATGGGTATATATATGATGGATGATATATAAAGCCTAAAGGCTTATTATGTATATGACATGATTTACTTGAAATTTACATGTAATGTATGCTTACTAACCTTATGAGGTGATGTGTATAGGAAATGAAGTTTGACATATGGCATGATGAAAGTATGTTTGGTTGTTTAATTTAATGTGTTCAGTAAGTTTAAGTTTCCTTTATACGAACTTACTAAGCACTAATTGCTTACATAGTTGTTTTCTTTGTTTTGTAGATCATCGGAAAGCTCAATCGATTGGAATCTCGTCAGAGCATCATCACACTATCCATTCATCATATTGGTAGTTTTGGTTAATGGTTATAAATGGCATGTGATAAGCTTAAAAGTTATTCAAGTGATTTGGCTTGTTTTGAGTTATGCCAAGCTTGTTGTAGTTAATGATGTTAGATGATGGCATGTAAATAATAGATGCAAATGTGAGTGGATGAACCCTTATGCATACTCTATAGTTAGTAGATATTATATGGTATGAAGGCATATTTTGGAATGAGTTATTTTGGAATAGGTTCAAATTAGGACTTTGAGATGTTGAATGGGACTAAGTTTAGTGTGTGAAATGTGGTGCCTTTGAATGACATATTGGTTAGACATAAAATAAATGAATATTTGGCATGTTATTGGTGATTTGAATGTGCTTTTGATCATGTGAATAGGCTAGGTATAATTTGAGAATGAAATTATTATATGATATGTGTGTGATATATGTTGTGGTCATGGATTTATGATGTTGAAATTGATGTGTTTTAGGTAAATGAGTTGTGAAATCTAATGTAGGCACAATGGTTAGGTATAGGTTGAATGATTCTTGACATGTTTTAGGTGATTTTGAATGTGATTTAAGCATGTAAATGTAGCTATAGATGGTATGGTTTGGTGGTTAAGAAATGGTATTTGAAAAAGGCTTGTTTTAGGGGTTATTAAGGGAGCACATAGCTTGGGACACGAGCTATCCTACAATCATGTGCCACACACGATCACCTCACACGGCCATGTGTCATTTTAATTTTAGGTGCAGGACAAACCACATGGACTCAGAGAGTTACACAGCCTAGCGACACAGCCATGTGACCCAATTTCAAATACCCACACGGTCAGACACACGACCGTGACTGGGACACGGCCGTGTGTCCTAACTTCAAATGTCAACACGGTCTGGTCAAAATTTCAATGGTTAGTTGGTTCGAGCTGCAAAAGTTCACTTCAAAATAATTTTCAAAATTTTGAAATAAATTTTAAAATCTAAAATATTTCTAAAATTTATATTTTAAAAAATTATAAACATTTAAAAAATAAAAATTCCAAATAATGTATAAAAAATTAAAAATTTTCTAAAATCATAATTTTGGGAACTAAATAAAATAAATTTTATCATGTTAAAATATATTTTTTCTTATTTTGCTTTAAAAAAATTCAAATATATATGGTTTCAGATTTACGTACTCTAAAATAGAATTAGTTGTATTGTAATAAGATTTTAATTTAACAAATTTAATTTATTTTTTTAATTTATCTCGAACAATTTCACTCCATTAGACTCAAATTGAATATCATTTCACTTGACTCGATTTAAAAAAAATTCAAATTAAATTAAGATAATAAAATAAAACTCATCAACTAAATTAACTTTAAAAAAATTTACTCAGTCAAATACTGACACTTCTATCTTTAAAAAAAAAACAGAGAGAGGTACTCTTTATTTTAAAAAGTAAAAAATAAAAATAAAAATAATCGAAGTAGACAAAATTAAGAAAAATTCATTGATTTATTTTCGTGCATACAAGCCCACCCTCACAACTCACTCATAAGAGTATTATAATTGTTATGGCCTATAAAAAAAATCTAAAAAATTGACTGAGTAACTTGTGATATCCTTTCATCTCCAACCAATTCCACACCACTTTTGCAAAAGAATCAATCAAGTCATGATTTTTCTTTTTATTTTTAAAACAAAGTAAAATAATTGAAACCAAAAAACCCCAACAAAAAAATTTTGCTCATAAATGAAGAGATAGATCAAGCTTTTGATCATTGCCCTTATGATCAACAACTCCGTTGTTATCCTCTTCCATTGCTAACAACCCTCCATTGCACCGTATGCCACTCTGCCAATCCAAGTAACTTGGCTGTGCATCTTCAAATCGAAGGTGTCGATTTCCATCGCCACCACCACCATTCCATACAAATCTGTTAGCACCTTGAGTTGCTATATACATTGGAGAATGCAAAAACCCCAAACACCGGCTTGTTGGTGGTGGTGCACAAGGTGGCGAGAAGCTACTTCTTGATCCATTTTCGGGTGCTCGTTGTTTAGCCTTCCTTGCAGCGATTCTTTCTTTCTTGTGAGCATTTTGATGGCCACCCAATGCTTGAGAGCTGTAAAACTTTCTGGAACAGAACAAACAAGAGAAAACCCTTGCTGTTGGGGCGTCTTCCATGGCTGTGAACATTGATGGAAGTTAGAGCTTTGACAAGGAGAAATGGCAAGTGAAGGGAAAGTAATTGAATTAAGAATGGAAGATGAGTGTAAGTATTGGAGAACGTGAAGGCTCTGAACATATATACATGTATATATAGTTATTGAATGGAGTGATTTCAGCTTGAGCTTGACTGTACATGGGAACTGTATGGGCTTGGGAAATGGGAACTCAAAAGAGATAAAAATAAATAATTGAAGAGAGGAGAAAGTATACTCCAAGACGTTTCTGCATGTTGAGGCCAAGTGTGTGCTTGTTGGTGGGAATAAATGTTTTTGGGTTTTGGAAAAGAAATAGGGTAAACTACACTTTAACGTCACTAATTTATTAATAAATTTATATTTTATCACTCAACTTCAAAAACTATAAACTAATCATAATTTATTCAAAATTTTTATTTAAGTCACTGAATTATTAAAATTATTGTTATATGGCTTTCTTTATTCACAATGTCTGCACCAATTGAAAGCTCTCCTTTTCCTTACCTTCTATAATTCAGTTTTTTTTCATGAAACAATTTTTAGCATCACTAATTTGCTAATCAAAATCTAAAACAACTCTCTTTTTTAATTTCCGACACTGAGCATCAAATCGACTTAGATTTAAGGTATCTTCTTATACTTGTCGGTGGATACTAATCTACTGTAATCGTCGAATTATCGCTTGGAGCTTACTAGCTAGATTTTTGAATAGTTCAATGACTAATTTGTAACATTTTAAAGTTAAGTGATCGAAATATAAAGTTACTAATAATTTAGTGATGTTAGGTGTTATTTACCCAAAAGGATTTTAGTTGGTGCCATGAATATCAAGTTTCTAACATAGTTATCATCTAAATACATTAGCATTTACTACAAATTTAAGTGAAATGAACAAAAATTATTTATTTGGAACTGTTAGACTCTTTCGAAAGGTTTAATTCTTATATAAACAATCTCTAAAAAATTTTACCTTAAATTGAGTAATTTAACCGAAGTTTTTTTTGGTACATTTGAATTTTTTTTTATTAGAGATCCTCCTTTACATGATAACTACACTAAATATTTTTTTTAATTTATTATAATAAAAAATAAAACCTAAATAATAAATTAGCGCGACTTAAATCTAAATCATAATAATTCATTCTTAACCATCAAACCATCACATAAAATTCTAAATCTTTACCTGATAACTACATTTCATTCTTAACTAAATTTAGATTTAAATTAAAAGAAAAACCTCTCTCAGTATTATTAACATTTTCATTTACAATATTTAAACTAAAACATTATCAAAATCCTTACTTTGGCGGGTTACATTTGAGCTTTATGAAGACATCCACATGGTGGAGAGCAGAGTGTCAGAAGAGAGGTTGGAAGATGCGGTTTGTGAAGTGTGTTGAATGGCTTAAAGGCTAAAAGTCAGTATAGCCCACTTGATTCTCTGAAACTGAACCACTGGGTGCATGGCATGGGTGCCCTTAATCATTAATTAATATATTCAACCTTTTTCTCTGCTGCTGTTTGGATCAACTGACTTTAAACTTCCAGTCAGTCAGGTGAGTCATTACTGGTGCGGTTTCTCCACCGCCAATCCCATGCAATTTATCCCTATTCGGTTAAAATCAAATTAATTGATTGAATTAATTTAATTTAATTAATTGATTAATCAATCAATTTAATTCGATTGAAAGTCAATTAATACTTTTTAAAAATTTAATTATTAATTAATTCAATTCAAAATCGAATAATTAATCGAAAAAAATGATATATGTATAGGCCTAAATCTGTTCGAGGCCCAACAACCAGAATAAAACCAAATATTAAACCAAAAATCCATATAAATAAAAAACCAAATAATAAAAAGTCCAATTATTAGTCCATTACATATCAGACCCAATAGCCCAGTTACAAGCCCATTTACAAAACAACCTAGCCCAATCAAATAACCCAATGCCTAAAAGTCCCAGTGGCCCAAAACCTAGACCTAGGTTCAGCCAAACAGAATCCTAGGGTTTCCTTAGCACCGCAGCCCCTAGCCTCCAGCGTCGTACAACCTCCAGCATTTCAGCAGCCTCCAGCACATCGCCTCCGTATGCCAGCACACAGCCCTCGTACACGCGCCACACACACCCCATACTTGTAAAAAGTGACGAACGCACAACAAAACAAAAACAAAAAAAGAATACTGTATTTTTTTATTATCTTTATCATTTTTATCCCTTCGGCTATAAAGCCAAGAGATTTGATCGTTTATAATGTTACGCACACTGGATATTAAAGAAAAATCAAGCCAAAAGTTATTAAAAGGTGATTTCCAAATCTGTTTTTTTTTTTCGTTTCTTTTGAGGGGTTTTGCAATCTTAGCGTGAACACATAAAGGGAACCCGAATCGACGCCGATGAAAGCCCAAGCATCTTAGAAATGCATAGATGCGGGTGAGGGTCGAATGGCGTTAAAATTTTGTTTAAATCTTCAAAGTTTGTTTCGTTTTTTTTGAAAGAACAGCATAAGATTCAAGTTTTTTTTTAAAAAAAAAAGAAAGGGAAAAGAGGGAGCGAGGTTACCAGATCTTCATGGTCGAGGCCTCCGTTGGCAAGATCTGGCCGTCATCCGCACCATTAGCCATCAAGTTGATGGTGGTTTGGTGGCTGCGTAATTGAACAAACCCTAAGAGAGCAAGGGTTCTTTTTCTTCATCTGCGTTTTCGGAAAGAAAAGGAATGGGAATAGTGACCTTTAGCACCAGAATAAAAAACGGCGCCGTTTCAGCGATAAGGATTCGCATGTCAAACCGATGGGCAGGCCGGATCTGCGCCCTTTTATTCAAAATGGGGAATTTGCGCGTTAGGTCCTCCCTGTTCATGCGAGTCTTCTATTGCACCTTATGCATTTTACTTTGTTTTTAAAATTTGACTCTGTAATTTGCTCGCGTTTGCACTTTGGTCTGTGCCTCTGCGCTGCGTTTTAGAACTTGGGTTATTTCCAGTTCTAGTCCCTATACGTTTGCGCGCATCGCACATTGGTCCTCTTTTGATTATTTTATTTGTAAATTAACCTTTTTTTTGTTTTAATTTTACTTTAATTACGTTTTTTTATTTTCTAAAATAGATTCATTTCATAGTTTTTTTTTACTCTTATTAACTTATGTGTACATTTTGAATTACCTCGATAAATTTTTTTATTATTGTAAATTTGTTTATGCCATATCATCTTCACATTTTGTAAACTATTTTTTTATATAAATGCTTTTTCTTTACATTGTTGTATATATAATATTTGTAATAAAGTTAATTTTAGTCTATGTACGTTATTAATGTTATGTTATTTCATACATATAATGGTTTTGACTCTATCCATATATTTTAACATATATTTTTGTTATTTTAATATGTTTTGTATACATGTTTTACACATTGTTTAAATTATTTTTATATGTATTTTTATACGTATATGTACATTGGTACATATATTTGATCTATAGACATCACTAAATTCATGTATTTTTATATACATTTTTTTGTATACCTAATTATATTTTTAAAATCTTTTACATATTCGATTTATGAAAAAATTAATTTAATCTTATACGCATTATTATTCCCAGGTTATTTATATATATATATGTATATGTTTTTTGAATCTATTGTGTACATAATTTTTTTTAAAGATTATATTTTATTAGATATTTTAACAAATGCCTTTGACACCCTATATGTTATTTGATTTAAAAATATTCATTCTATAACACTTATTTAAATGTTTACATATATACCTCTAGTTTTTTAATCCATCAATTCATACATTATATATTACGTGTTTATCATTATTTTAAACTTGTTTTATACCATATTGTTTATTTATTTATTTATTTATTTTCATTTTGTTTTGTATATCTTGTATTGATTATGCCATGTTAGGCTATGTATATTATTGTGGCATATTGTTTTCGTTTTGTTATATCAATTATTCTCCATACATGATTGAAATTGGGTTATATTTTTAGGTTTGTTATATTTAATTGTTTATTTTGTTAGTTGATTAAGTAAGGTTATGTTATCTTCATTCATCAATTATTGTATTTTACGCATGCATGTTATCCTATGTTTCCATTTTTTTGTTGATTTACAAATGTAGCTTTACAATTTCTAACTCTTAAAAATCAATTATTTCATTCTATTTCAAATAAAATTAATGCGTTTTAAGCTGATTTTACAATTATTCGTTTGAAAATTCCTTAAAACCAAGGAAATATTCGATGTTTAGAAATTCGGGGAATAGTGCCCCATCGTGCTGGGTTTCGATTTCCTGTTTGTTCAAAATAATCGAATATTCCTTTAGAATTTTACTCATGTTTTCTAAATCCTAAAACAAGGCAATGTTTGATATTTGGAAATTCAAGGAACTGTGCCCTATAGTGCTGGGTTTCGATTTCCTGTTTGCCCAAAATAGTCGAATATTTCTTTGGGATTTCACTCGTGTTTTCTAAATTCTAAGATAAGGCAATGTTCAATGTTTGGAAATTCAAGGAATCGTGCCCTACCATGCTGGGTTTCGATTTTTCGTTGGACTAAATAATTGGGCATCATTTTGTAGTTTTCAACGTATAAACTTTTGGGAGTAAAAAATTCATCGTGTTTTCGAGGGTATAAAGGATCGTGTCCCATCATGCTGGACGTGATGCTGCATTCCTTCGAAACAAGAAAATTTCGACGACCAATTTAAGCCATTCAAATGTTTTAAAATGAACCATATTTCAAAAATAACTTTAAATCTTAGACATAAGGACAACACTTAATCAATTTGGTACCAATTTTGGGCGTAGTGAGGGTGCTAATCCTTCCTCATACGTAACCGGCTCCCGAACCCTTTTTCTCAAATTTACGTAGGCCAAAATCAATTTAAATAAAACAAAGTGTTTTATTAGATGACCCAATCACACCTAAATAAAATATTGGTGGCGACTCCACGTTTTGTTTTCAAAAAGTCGATCCCCGTTTTTTTAAAATTTAAAAGAATGGTTTTGACAATATATATTAGCAACCCACTGCCCACAACCTACCCAAGCCCCCAGCCACTACCCAGCATAGGCCCCCACTAACTTAACCCAAATAAACATTCAAAACCCAACCCAATCCAAATAATTAATTTTTATTAAATAATTAATTTAATAAAAAATTAAAATTCCTAAAAAATTAAAAATAAGTTAGTAACTCACACCATATTCCAATATTTCCTAATCTCTCAAAATCCCTAATAGTTCGTCCCTAATCATTCATCCCAATCGTTATTTATCTCTGTTAGAATTAAGTGACCCGAATCCTTATTTAAATAAAATGTAGTGGTAAAATAAAATAAAAGAAGAATCCATATAGAATTACACTTCTTTTATTTTATTTTAGAATAAGGTTTTTTAAACCTTATTAAATTCTATCTATTTGATATTGATTAGAATAAGGTGTTTCAGTCTTACTAGAATATGACTTTACAAGCCTATAAATAGACACAGTCTATTCCTCTTGTAATAAGTCGAATTCAACATAGTGAATTTTCTTCTCCTCTGGCCGTGATTTTTTTCCCGAAAGGGTCTCCACGTAAAAATCTGCGTGTGTTCTATATTTTATTTTATTTTTTATTTTTCACAAACTAGTATCCGAGCTTCCGGGTTGTTCAACTCGATCACGGTAATGGCGTCTTTGAAGTATGAAATTTCGCTGTTGGATCATAACACCAGATTTGCGTTGTGGCAGATTAAGATGCAAGCAGTTCTTGTGCAGATGGATCTGGAGGATGCCCTGCTAGGGATAGATAAGATGCCTACGATATTAACAGATGAAGAGAAGAAGCGTAAGGATCGAAAGGCATTAACACAATTACAGTTGCATTTGTCCAACGAAATTTTACAGGATTTGATGAAAGAGAAGACTGCCGCTGCATTATGGAAGAGGCTAGAACAAATATGTATGTCGAAAACTCTAACAAGCTAGTTGCATATGAAGTAGCGTCTTTATGCTCATCGTTTGGAGGAAGGTGCATCTGTACACGAACACTTAACAGTGTTTAAAGAAATTTGAATAGAGGCCATGGAGGTTCAGTATGATAAGGAAGATCTAGGGTTGATTCTACTTTGTTCGTTGCCCCGGTCTTATTCAACCTTTAGAGATACGATTTTATATAGCCGCGAGTCTCTCACAGTTGATGAGGTTTATGATTCTTTGACCTCGTATGATAAGATGAAGTATCTTGTGGTTAAACCCGACTCTCAGGGAGAGGGTCTCGTTGTTCGTGAGAGACAAGATCGAAATGCTAATGATGATCGTGGAAGGACACAGGAACAGAATCCTCGCGGTAAATCTAAGTGTAGATCAAAGTCTTCAAACAGAGGTAAAACTTGTAACTTCTACAAGAAGAAAGGGCACATTAAATCTGAGTGCTATAAGCTACAAAATAAGATTAAAAGGGAGGCTGTGAATCAAAAGGGAAAACAACCAGAAAATTCCAGTGAAGTTGATGTTGTAGAAGACTACAACGATGGTAAACTTCTAGTCGCTTCTGTTAATGATTCTAAAGTAAGCGAGGAGTGGATACTTGATTCAGGCTGTACCTTTCACATGAGTCTCAATCGGGATTGGTTTACAACTTACGAAACAGTGTCTGAAGGTGTTGTTTTGATGGGAAATAATGTTTCGTGTAAAATCGCAGGTGTTGGAACAATTAAAGTTAAGATGTTTGATGGAGTTGTCAGAACACTTAGTGACGTACGAAATGTTCCAGAATTGAAAAGAAATTTAATTTCATTGAGTACTCTTGATTCAAAAGGGTACAGATACACAGCTGAAAGTGGGGTTTTAAAGATTTCCAAAGGTTCCCTTGCTGTGATAAAATGGCAGAGAAAGATTGCCAAGTTATATGTTTTATAGGGTTCTACTGTTACTGGTGATGCAGCTGTCACTTTCTTTTCCTTGTCAGATGATGATTTTCCTAAACTTTGGTATATGCGTCTAGGGCATATAAGTGAGAATGGCATGGTAGAATTAAGCAAAAGAAGACTTCTTGATGGGCAAAGAAACTGAATTTTTGTGAGCACTGTGTTTTTGGGAAGCAAAAGAGTGTTCGATTCACCAGAGGAATCCATAACACGAAGGGAACGTTGGAGTATATTCATTCTGATCTGTGAGGGCCATCTAGAGTACCTTCGAGAGGTGGAGCTAATTATATGCTAACCTTTATTGATGATTTTTCCAGAAAAGTTTGGGCGTTCTTTCTAAAGCAGAAAAGCGATGTGTTTTCTGCATTTAAGTCTTGGAAAATTATGATTGAAAAATGGATGGGAAAACAAATAAAATACCTCCGTACAGACAATAGCTTAGAGTTCTGTTCTGATGAGTTTAATAGATTGTGCAAGTTAGAAGAGATCGTGAGACACTTGACAGTTCGCCATACTCTACAGCAAAATGGCATTGCAGAACGAATGAACAGAACGATTATGGAGAAGGTTCGCTATATGTTGTCAAATGCCAACTTACCAAAGTCATTTTGGGCAGAAGCAGCCCCTACGGCATATTTTTTGATCAACCGATCTCCATCCATTGCCATTGAGAAAAAGATTCCACAAGAAGTATGGTCTGGTAATCCTACTAATTATTTTGATTTAAAGATTTTTGGGTGTCCTGCATATGCTCATGTTGATAATGGAAAATTGGAACCGAGATCCATTAAATGCATTTTTCTTGGTTATGAAGCTGGTGTAAAAGAGTATAAGTTATGGTGTCCTGAAAATAGAAAAGTTGTGATTAGCAGAGATGTTGTTTTTCATGAAACTGCTATGCTACCTAACTTATCTCTTAAAGACTCTTCAAATAAAGAAAATCAAAAGCAGGTGGAACATCAGATTAATACAGAGTCAATTTCTCAAGCCAGTACAAAAATTGAAAATAGAGTTGCTTCTTCACCACAATACTCTATCGCCAAAAATAGAACTAGAAGAGAAATTAAACCTTCAAAGAAGTATGCCGAAGCTGATTTAGTTGCTTATGCTTTAAATGTGGCTGAAGATATAGATGCAAATCAAAAGCCATCTAATTATTCTGAGGCGATTAGCTATGAAGACTTAGAAAAATGGATATTTGCTATGCAATAGGAGATGAAATCACTCCACAAAAACAGAACATGGGATCTTGTGAAACTTCCTAAAGGTAAAAAGGCTGTTCGTTGTAAATGGGTGTTTAAAAAGAAAGAAAGGACTCTAGGAGTTGAAAAACCTAGATATAAAGCAAGGCTTGTTGCAAAGGGTTACAGTCAAATTCCAAGAGTGGACTTCACAGATGTGTTCTCCCCAGTTGTTAAGCATAGTTCGATTCGAGCTTTGCTTGGTATTATGGCCATGCATGATTTGGAGCTTGAGCAATTAGATGTAAAAACTGCATTTCTGCATAGAGAACTTGAGGAGGATATTTACATGCAACAACCAGAGGGTTTTATAGTCTCAGAAAAAGAGGACTATGTTTGCTTGCTGAAAAGGTTCCTTTACGGTTTGAAACAATCACCAAGACAGTGGTACAAGAGGTTTGATTCCTTTATGACTTCTCATGATTTCAAAAGAAGTAGTTTTGATAGTTGTGTTTACTTTAATAAAAACAGTGATGGTTCTTTTGTGTATCTACTTCTTTATGTTGATGACATGTTGATAGCAGCAAAAGATAAATGAGAGATAAGAAAGGTCAAAGCCTAACTAAGTGAAGAATTTGAGATGAAAGATTTGGGACCAGCAAATAAGATACTTGATATGGAGATTCTCAGAAATAGAAAAGTAAGTAAATTGTACCTAAGTCAGAAGGGGTACATTGAGAAAGTTCTTTGCAGATTCAATATGCAGAGTGTTAAACCTGTTAGTACTCCTTTATGAGATGATGAGATTGAGTACATGACACATGTTCCATACTCTAGTGCAGTGGGATCTCTCATGTATGCTATAGTTTGCTCACGTTCAGATTTATCATATGCAGTTAGTGCAATTAGCAGATACATGGCGAACCCCGGTAAAGAACACTGGAAAGTAGTTCAGTGGATTCTAAGATACTTATGAGGTACTACTAATGTTTGCTTACAGTTTGGAAGAATTAGAGATGGGTTCATTGGGTATATTGATGCCGATTTTGCTGGAGACCTTAATAGAAGAAGATCTCTCACAGGTTATGTCTTTACAATCGGAGGTTCTGCAATCAGTTGGAAAGCCACTTTGCAATCTACAGTCACTTTGTCTACCACTGAAGCTGAGTACATGGCGATTACTGAGGCTTGTAAAGAAGCTATTTGGTTGAAGGAACTATTTAGTGAACTCAACGAAGACCTTCAAATTAGCACAGTATTTTGTGACAGTCAGAGTGCCATCTTTTTTACAAAAGATCAATTGTTTCATGAGAGAACAAAACACATTGATGTTCGGTATCATTTTGTTCGTGATATTATTGCTCTTGATGATATTGTTGTGAGCAAAATTAGTACTCATGAAAATCCTGCAGATATGATGACTAAGTCACTTCTTATAACCAAGTTTGAGCATTGCTTAAACTTGGTTGGTGTTCATTGTTGAAGTTAAACCCTTAAGGGGTTTTTATGGAAGAGGTAGAGAACTTGTTCGTTGAGAGTTCACGATGAAGAACTTGTTTATTGAGAATTCGTGTCAAGGTGGAGATTGTTAGAATTAAGTGACCCGAATCCTTATTTAAATAAAATATAGTGGTAAAATAAAATAAAAGAAGAATCCATATAGAATTACACTTCTTTTATTTTATTTTAGAATAAGGTTTAAAAAAACCTTATTAAATTCTATCTATTTGATATTGATTAGAATAAGGTGTTTCAGTCTTACTAGAATATGGCTTTACAAGCCTATAAATAGACATAGTCTATTCCTCTTATAATAATTCGAATTCGACATAGTGAATTTTCTTCTCCTCTGCCCGTGGTTTTTTTCCCGAAAGGGTTTCCACGTAAAAATCTGTGTGTTCTATATTTTATTTTATTTTTTTATTTTTCACAATCTCAAAACCTCTAATCGCAAAAACCTTCCATTTGTTAAAGAAGAGGTTTTTTTTTTCAAAGACATTTTCTGTATATTTATCCTTTTTTTTTTCCTTTGCTTCACTCTTTGACAAGAAATGAGTGTTTGAATGTGTTTTTAGTTGAAACTAGTTTTCTGTTTGGTTTCCGAGAAAGTAAAGGAAGAGTGTCGAGGATTTTAGTTGATAGGGTTTAATATAGCTAGGCATTTTACTTCAAAGTGGAGACAAGTTCTGAGAAATGTGAAGGATTTTTTAATTTTTCAAATTTTTAGGGTTTAAGAGGGAGAACTTTAAATTTCTTTTTGGTTTTTCTGATTATGTGTGAAAATACGGTGATGCTCTAGAATGTGAGGTATGGGAGAGCTTTCAGTGAATGGACCTTACTTTTGGAAAGTGTCATATGATTGCAGAAGTAAAAAAATGACATTCAATTAAGCCATTTTGAATTTTATATGTACATATAAAATAGAATTAATAAAACTTTTTAGAATTCTTTACAACTATTGGAAAAATGAAGGCAGAAGGTTTTTAGCTAATATGATTTCTGGTTCAAGATGTTTTATACTTGTTTTAATCAAAAAAATAAAAATATATAAATTTTGGTTAATTCGGTTAACTGAAATATTTTAGTGTTAATTTTTTTAGAAAAGGTTTGGTTCAATTAATGATTAAAGGATTAGAAAATTAGATTAATACTAGTTCAGTTCGATTAATTACCGAACTAACCATTTGAATACCCCTATACTTACCTACCTACCTCTGCGTTTTCTCAACTAAAGGGAAAACAAAAAGTTTTTGTTTTCTTTTTTACTTGTGGACCATAAACATAACTCTTACGGATTTATGATTTCATTTTAACAAGAGTTAGAATATGAATTTTCTTTTCATGGCCACAATCAAGGGCCAGTCTATAAAAAATTTTAAGAAAGATCAAAATTGAATTATAAATTTTTGAGAAATTAAAATATATATGTTAATTTATTTATGACTCCATCAGTTTAAATTATTTTTTTATTTTTAAATAAAAATATAATTTTACTATATAAAAATTTAATAATAAAGAAAAATTGCATTTTTGGAGAACCAAGACCCACCAACTTCCTTTACATTCGGCCATAACTATAATATATTATATGGGAATCTAAATTTTATAAGAATTTTATTCTCCAAATTTTAAAGTGGAGAGTATTTAAATTACAAGTTATTATAATAATTTAAAAAATTAAAATATGGGAATCCAAAATTTATACTTACAATTTTAAATTGAAACCTATATCTTACTTTTAAGCTTACAAAATAGTTTTAATATTGATATTTTTTTACTAATAATAATTACAGAATTATAATATCATAAATGACCCTTGAATGTATGTCAAATTTTCAATATAGCCCATCCAATATAAAATTATAATTTTGTAATTTTTATTATTAGTAAAAGAATACCAATATTAAAACTACTTTGTAAGTTTAAAAGTAACATATAGGTTTTAACTAGTAAATTTTATATTCCTATATTTTAAAAGTAATTGTATTCCAATATTTTAATTTTTTAAATTTCTTATTATAATTTTTAGTACTGTTTTAATTTAGAAAATAAAATTTATAAGTGGAGGGACCATATCAAAATTTTGATAAATTTTAAAGTTGATAGACTACATTGAAATTTTGATAAGTTTTCAGGGACTATCATGATATTACTCCATTTTATATTTGAGCATTTCATTTGCCCAAAGTGGAAGACGATTTCTGCAAGATCCGACTTTCAATGGGTAGAAAGTGTAATTTAATTACATGTTTTTTTTATTATAAAAAAATCTAATTCCTTGGACATGTTTGATTGATAATTATATTACTAATTTATTAGGATTAAATCAAATTAAAATTTTATATATAAAATTATATAAAATTAAAGTTTATGATACATGTTTCAATTCCTGTATAAAATTATACATTAAATTAAAGTTTACATATAATTTTGAAATTTATCCCATTAAATTAATATTTATGTTAAGCTTTAGCCTTAGAGGGAAATTTATTTCAAAGCCCGTATCTTTTGTTTTTTTTTCCTGATTATTGTTCTTCAACTAGCTTCTCGTTTTCCCTCTAAATCTTTCATATCTTTCGTCTTTTCTAATTAAGAAATTTTGGGTTTCCTTTGGTCTTTTTCATTTGTTCTTAAAGATTGAACCTTTTTTCCTTCCCTAGATCTCGTACCGAGTCCATGAAGAACTCAGTTGCTACTTAATCCTTTACCAAGCTTATTACTGTTTTAGCCACCTTGTTGCTACTCTTTCACCTTGTCTTAGGTGTTGACTATGTCCCAACTAAGAAGATTCTCTTAAATTGCAGTGAAAATACGAGCTATCTTATAACAATAATAAAAAAAATGGACTTGGGATATCAGACCCAAGTTACTCACCGGAACTGAAAAATTCATCATCTCCCTAGCTGCCACACAAGAGCCGGCAGTACTCGTAGTTCCTTACATGATTGCCCGTGTTTTTCACTCCAACTTCACCTATAGTTTACCGATAGTATCTGACCAAGAGTTTGTCCGGTTGTATTTCTACACTAATTCGTACAAGTGTCAAAACGCAATTGTACACCCCTATGATGAAATGTGGTTCTTATGACGAACTGAGGAGCAATAGAGATGGGGAGCAAGGGATGGGCGGTGACATGGATCGGAGGTTGTTAGGGTGGGTGTTGGATGGTGATAAAAATTGGTGGTACTTATATTGCAGAAAACAGGAAAAAAAAAGTGTTTTAACCAATTATAGAGAGATCTCTAATTTTAGTCCAAAGTAAAAAAGAAAAAATCATGTCCGTAATCTGGTAGTGGATTAATGGATTTATAATGACAGTAGCCAATTCAACCAATTATCTTAATTAAAATAACTAAAATTGACCAAAAATAATTTAAAATGATTAAAATAAAAATAACACTATTTTAGATTGATCTGCAATGAAATTTACCCTATTGTTTAAGAACCCTCATCAATTCAGAGCATGGATGATGTCTCGTGAGCCTAAAGTGATATGCCCAAGGTAAAATTTCAGCTTGGCTCAATTCCTTATTATTATCCATTTATTAATAGTTTACAAGTAAAAATATATTTTAATAACAAGTACAATACAATTACAAACATGTATTTATATAGTTAGAAAATCGAATTAAAATAATATAAATGAACGAAAATCAAAATATAATTAAACAAAACTCACTCATATCAATTGCAAATAATGAACCCTATTGGCCATGATATCAAAACTTTATTATCTTTCTGTTTTTTGGTTTTTAAATCAAATTTCAGCGTAGATAGTAAGGTATTCGAAAGTTGAATCCATACCTCTTTAGGTTAAATGCGAGTTTATATTTTTCCACTTGTATCAGCCCGAACAACCATTTTATTATTTAAAATTAATAATATATATTTTTATAAATAAATTTTAATAAATTTTTATTATGTTTCAACTAACAAAATAGATCATTTAGACAAACTTAAGTGGATCATGCTTGAGCTTGAACCGATTTTTTTTTTGGAGCTGGAACTCGGCCTAATTTGGTTTGGTCCATGAACATTCCTAGCAAACACTATATAAAGGGATAAAATAACATTTAGTCATTAAATTTAACAAAAATTTTTAAATTGGTCCTTGAATTTTTTTTATCCACTTTAGTCACTAAACTTGATAATTTTTCCCAATATTAATCTATATGATGTCATGACAGTCTAATATTATGTCATGCCATCGCTTAAAAAATTAAAATGATGATATGATACAGATTTAAAATATCATATCATGAGGTACTAAAATTAAGGAAAATTGTGAAATTGAAGCACTGATAGGGACAAAAATGAAATTAGACCAAGTTGGGAAGAATCATCCAATTGAAGTAGTGGAGGACAACGAAGTGATGTCATAAGGACGTGGACAACTACATCAATAGAACAAAGCGTTGTCGTATAACATCATTGTAAAACTTGTGGAAGAGGTTGGTTGGTGCTAGAGAAAATCATGGCAGCAACGACAATCTCTGCCGTCCAGTTTAAGGCCAATTATTTCTTCCTAGGTTTCGTCTCACCCTTGCGAATAATTCCATTTTCATTTGTCCATTTTTTTTTATCAAATTGAATAAACATATAAGAATGAGATTTTCACATTTGTTTATTAAATAAAATAAATACAAATAAAACTTATTCACAAGTTTATTTATGTGTTAAAATCATATTATAAATTTTGATCATATCTACTCTAGTTGAGATAATATTTAAAACTACCCATAGCTATTCTTCAACCCATAAATAAAAAAATAATATACTTCAATACTTACAGTTCTTCCCCAACCCATAAATAGGAATATAATATGCTTCAGAACACTTAAAATCATGTTCTCCTACATTATCAAAAATATATACACCAATCAAATTAGTACTCAATCCATATTTATGTATACTTGGTAAAACTCTAATTATAAGATTTATTAGAGAAATAACATATAATATATTTGGATGAGATATATAGTAACCTTTCCTGTTTTAAGATTAAATAATATATATTATATACCAAACCAAAGAAAGATATACTTTATAAAGAAAAATTCAAAATATTTGAGAGGGTGAACTTGTGAAAAGGACAGGGAAGCAAACTTTTCTAAATAGGGTTAATATATTATTTAGTATATGAATACATTTTTAATGTTCAAATTGATACTTAAGTTTCTCAATTTAGTATTTGAATTTAGTTTCAATGTTCAATTAGGTACTTAGACCAAACAACATCATATGGTTTGATGAATATCTGACATGAATGCTCTAATAAACAACATCATAGATATTTGATTGAGATAAAAAAACCTCGGATACTAAATTTAACATTAAAGTTAAACTAAGATATTTAACTGGAAAACAAAACTCAAGTATCAAACTGAAAAAAAGAAAATTCAAGGCACTAAAACGAATATTGAAGCCAGACCCAAGTGTCAAATTGGGACAAAAATAAACTTAGGTACCAAACTGAATATTTATGTCAAAATCAAGTACCAACTGGTATATTAATACTTTCAAATATCAGAACTACACGTAGGATATAATATAATTATAATATTATATCTTATTTTATAATATAACTAGAAAAAAACCGTTACTGTTACTTAAAACTGAAAAAAGGTTAAAAGAAAATAATATTTTAACAAATTAATATTTATTTATTATTATAATAATATTATTAATTTTAACGCGAAAGCTTAATTCTCGGCAATGTCTGCTCTCGCAGGCTCGAGATTGTCACCAGTTGCAGCCGTAAGCTTCGCTCTCTTCTCCACCATTTCCAATTTATCATCTTTTATCATTTATTTTCCTTTTATTTTTCTACTTTTTTTCCGCTTTAGGCTTCTTTTTTTTGTTTATTTTCTTTTTGTAATGTTTGCCTCTCTCGATCCAATCTAAAAAAATTGTCAGCTCAAGAACTCAAAACATGGATTTTATGAAGCACATAAATTTTCTGGTACTGTTATTTTAATTTTGTTGTAATTTCGTTTAATATTTTTAAAATTTTGATGGATATGCCACTGAATTTCAGTTGAAACTTTGCTGATTATGTATTTCTTTTTTATATATATTTGCTGTTTTTTTTTTAGGTTTCGGTATACGTAATCCTGAGCGACGATCATGAAACATAAGATTTTAGTGTTTTGTTTTTCGTTTTTAGATTGGTTTTTCATATTTCTTCGTTTGGATCTAAGGTGATCTGATTGATTCTGGAATCTGTAGACGAGAGAGGCATTTGCATACTTAGAAATTTAGCTAAAATTTGGCCTTGGATCGAGAGATGCTAATAAATTGTGAATAAATTGTACCTAATTTATGTAAAAGTGGAAGTGATGTTCCTTTTGTTACATGATTGAGGCAAATTGGGATGCAAATAGTAGAGATAGGAAGTTACTGATGTGTGAAAGTCTGTTGGTTTTGATTTGATGTTTAAGCTATTAGTACTTGGAGGTAATGCATAGGGGAATACTAGATTTTGACTGAGGTTGTGAATGTTAGCTGAAATGAGAATATCTTCATTATGCTTTACTGGTTGATGGGTTGAACTGGAAAAGAGTGGCTTGAGGAGCTAAGCTAAGACATTGTTTATGCAAGTAAATTGACCCAGGAACTTGTTTGAGGAACATGATCAGGGAGGCGCCTAACACATCTGATCAATTGATTGAGCAAGAATATATATCTGCTGTTCCCTGTGTAACAAAGAATGTAAATAATTATAATATCTCTGTACAGACAGGTGAGGAATTCTCCATGGAGTTTCTTAAGGAATGTGTTGGCACAAGAGGGATTCCTGCTATACCAGATGCAGCTCAGATACATGAGAAGAGAGTTGGGATAAACCAAAACCAGAACCAAGAGCTGATGTATCAGGATTTAGCCCAAATTCTTGGGCTGAAAAGAATGGATTCTGAGTGCGTTTCTGATCTTTCTGATTTTTCTTCTGCGCAAGGGTCTTTTAGAGAGAGTGAAAATAGGTCTTGTGTTGAAAAATTAAGTAAATGCCAGAAGGAAGATGATGATATTGGACAAGTGGCAAGGAAGGCTTTCGGTGAATTGAATTGTGATAGGAGCCATCTGAATGTCTCTGCACCAGCTACTACACCCACTAATGTATGTGACACTCCTAGTTCCAGCAACTTTGGTGGGCAGGGAGCTTCTGATGGAACACAATCTGGGAAAATGAAACTTCTTTGCAGCTTTGGTGGAAAAATATTGCCCAGGCCTAGCGATGGCAAACTCAGATATGTTGGGGGAGAGACACGTATTATTTCCATTCAGAAATGTCTTTCTTGGAAGGAGCTTGTGAGGAAAACATTAGATGTTTTCAACCAACCTCATTCAATCAAGTACCAACTTCCAGGTGAGGATCTTGATGCCCTTATATCTGTTTCTTCTGATGAAGACCTTCAGAATATGATGGAGGAATTTAATGGGCTTGAAAAGCCTGAGGGTTCTCAAAGGCTGAGGATATTTTTGATTCCTTTTGGGGAGTCTGAAAATGCACCTTCCCTTGAGGCTAGCACCATTCAGCAGAGCAATCCTGATTACCATTACATGGTAGCTGTTAATGGGATGGTAGATCATAGTCCTAAGAAAAATTGTGGTGGGCAGTGTTTACCCAGCGAAGGAAGTCAACTAGGACCTGCTTTGGATCATAACCCTAGTTTTTTAAAAAGGTGTCCAACTTCATTACTCCCTTTGGAGACTATGAGTTGTTTCAATGCCTTGCATCCATCTCAAGTTTTCCTTGATTCCCAGTATACAACCAGATCCCCATTTACATCTCCACCTATTTCTCCTCTAGCTTTCCAGCGTGGAGATTCAAA
This sequence comes from Gossypium hirsutum, assembly GCF_007990345.1. Classification (NCBI taxonomy): domain Eukaryota; kingdom Viridiplantae; phylum Streptophyta; class Magnoliopsida; order Malvales; family Malvaceae; genus Gossypium; species Gossypium hirsutum. The sequence goes on from NC_053431.1 coordinate 120,249,707, forward strand.
CACTGTTTGTGCACAAGCAATTGGTGATAACTCCGGGATGGAAAGCAACAGCTCCTTCATTACAGGACACTTAAGTTCTGAGAACTGTGGAATAGAAAATCCTAAATACAAGCAAGTTCAACAGGTTCCACCAGCTTTGATGAATTATAGTCTCCCTTACATAAAGGTTGATGCCAGCCAAACATGCCAACCACATGAAGGGCAGATATCAAACCCTGATCCCAGCACAAATTCCACTTCCCTTTCAGTTTTAATTAAAAATAATAGGGATTACAATGGTATCTCACATGAGAGGCCTATCTCACAAGCTGCCAATCCATTGAACCTGTTGTCAGCATCTGTTGATTCCATGGACTCTCACCCAGGCATGCCACATGTATTTTCAGATTCAAAGTTGCAGGAACTTGGAGGAAGGTCTGGTTACTATTCACAAGAAGGAACTAGCCCATCTTCCCCTTTAAATTTTGCAACAACTCGATCAGCTTCAAATGTAGTGCAGGAAACGTTGATGCAACAACAAGATAGTATTGGTCTAATGAAGTCCCGGGCAGAAAATGATTTGTCAGATAGTGAAGCTACATCAGACTCAATACCGGATATGTTGATTTTTTCCCCAGATCCTGACGCTTCATCCAGGAATAAACCTATTCATAAGGGGGCTGATGATGGTAATGACAAGTGCCAAACAGCTAAAATTGATTTGAGTAAATCCATTTTCCTGACACTTAACAACTATGATACTACAATCTTGGATGCCAGTAACAGCTCTGATAAAATTGATCCAGTTTTGCATCAAGATGAAAAGTTTTACGAGTGGAGAACCCCTGACAGCAATATGGTATGCAACGAAAAATTATCTAATGCAGAATGCAGCCGAACTTCTGGTGTTGCTATTGATAGTTGGAAAAAAGATTCACATGTCTCTCAGAAGATGGTCACTTCATCCTTGGATATTAAGGATAACATAAAGTATCCACAGACCTCGGACAAAACCACAAATGATATAATTGAATGTTGTGATTTCAGTGGGAAAGTAATTGTTGGACAAGGGAGCATTACTTCAGGCACCAGCAACCCTGAAGTCACATGCTTATTTCCAAAGACCATGGAAGACATAAAAGATGAGAGTTTGGCGGGTGTTCTTATCTCTGATTCATTGAATGGCCCATTGTTGGTTAAACCGCAACAATTGCAGTGTGTTTCAAGTCAGAAGGATATATCTAAAGAAGATATGCTGATCAGTTCAATCAATTTGTACCTATCTGCAGTTAATATTGATTCTTATCTGTGCTCAAACGTGGACAAGGATGACCTTCAGTCTATGTTACAGAATCCAGCAAAGGATGCAGCTCCTAGGAGAGACTTTTCTCTCATTGATGATGACCTTAATTATCCCATCCAAAATGCTGGGAAGATGGCCCCCATAGGATCTGTGCATGGGAATTCAATTGTAGAAGAGTTTACATTTGCTCAGACAGAAACCGCAAGCGTGAACCAACATCAAATCCAGCAAGATCCAGTAGTTATTTTTGAAGATGAGATCACAAGTGTGCCTTCTAGGATTGAAGTTTCATCTGCAATGGTCCTACCTGTGGATGTGACTGGCAGTGATATTGTTTCTCCTATTGCTAAAGATTTGGTGGATGTCATTCCAGAATCTGAGTTTGAGGTAAGACGAGTTAAATTTCATGTACAACTAACCTGTTTAGATGCTAGTAAACTTAGGTATCTTCATGGCTTTGTCCATAGGATGCTGCAGCTGATGACCCAGACAAGGATGAGACATTCAGTGATGCTCTGATAGCTGAAATGGAAGCCAAAAGCTATGGCTTGCAGGTTCCGTACTGAACTGATTTATACCTGTTTTCAATAAAAATTTCTTGTATAACAGGTGACAAGCTCATGCAGTGTAGTTTAGTGAAAATTTTACAGTGAAAATTCAGCTGCAAATATAAAGTTTCCCCATTGGCGAGTTAGGAAAGCATTCTTTTTTATTTATTTTTGAATGTGGTTCCATTTAGTTAGTCTATATTGAAATTCTAATTATGTGTTTGATTAAGGTATCCTCATGATTTCACAAATGAACAACATGCAAATTAACTTATGCATCAGTTTGTAATTTGATCTTGTTTACAGAGTTTCTCCCCTTCTTTCTGTCTTTTCTCCATCTCCTTCCCTTGCCATGACTTTTACTTCATGCATATTGGTAATTATCTTTAAAATCAACTCCCATAGCTTTCCTCTTTTTCTTTTTTCATTGAAAATCAACAATATTGCTATTAATCTACTTTTAGTATGGCAACAAGGTTAGTGGTTTAGTTAGAAGATTTGATTCTACAACTACCAGTCTTGTTTTCTCTTGTAACCAAAAAATTTGAAAAAATTATCTATTCTCTATTATCCCCTCCTTTAACTTTACGCCTTGCTTGCAAAATTAGCTTCTGAAGGAGATTGAAACTTTTCTGATTCTGGTGGACAGATTATAAAAGATGCTGATCTCGAAGCACTAAGGGAGCTAGGATCTGGAACGTATGGAACTGTTTATCATGGAAAATGGAGGGGAACAGATGTTGCTATAAAGAGAATAAAGAAAAGTTGCTTTTCCGGGAGATCATCAGAACAAGATCGACTGGTGGGTTTCCAGAGATATTTCCTTTCTTTTCTCCCCTTCTATTTCCAGTTTTCAATCCTAAGTAGGAGAGTTGATATTGAATCTCATAAGATGCTTCATAATGATTTAGGGTACATATTTGATCTATTTATGAACATTTGCTTGATTAATGTCTAAGCAATTTTATCTTTGTAAATATTCATGACAGGCGTTCTCATTTGTACTAGTTATTCTGTTGTACAAACTTTGGGTGTTGAAAATTCTAGAGAGGGAAAAATGGAATATTTTTGCTGGTTAGATGGATTTGGATAGTGCATTTGTATTCTGGGATTCAGCCAAAAAACACAATAAAGAGGCTGTAAAATATTAGCACTATTATTGTGTCATGGAAGTCAAATTCATGGGGGTAACTTTGCTCTTCTTTTCTTGAATTCTGTTAAAGTGAAATATACCCACTATTGTTATTCTGCAATTTGAGATTCATAATCTGCTTCTGTTATTTTCATAAAGCTTGTCAGTTCTCGAGTTAAAGTTGTTTGTAGCAAGCTATGACATTTATTACAAGAGATTATCTGTGATATTTATTCTGTTCTTCTGCAAATCACCTGTTTTAGGAAGATTAGCCTGTGTTTTGTCATCATTGCTTCAAATTTTAAATAGAGGGTGTTGGGAAGAAAGTAGAAAATGGCCTTCTGTTATCCTTCAGGTTAGATTTAGTGTTGACTGAGCAAGACTGGGATAACTAACTTAAACGTGAAAGGCAAAAAACAGCTAAAAATATACAGGGAGTAAGAGAGATTGAGTCCTCTGCATTTTGAGCTGGGTCGTTTTTCCCTCCTTTGCTTCCATTTTTTTCTATTGTAACAGCATGAAGAAAGGGGAATTGGTAGTAAGATCCTTTAAACACTTTTGTAGTCTTATTCTTCATTGCAGTTTGAGTTATTTTGCATGCCTGAAGCTGATGAATGTTTGGCTGTACCAGATGAAAGACTTCTGGAGAGAAGCACAGATCCTCTCAAATCTGCATCATCCAAATGTAGTTGCATTTTATGGAGTAGTACCAGATGGAATTGGAGGAACCTTGGCAACAGTAACTGAATATATGGTGAATGGATCCCTTAGGAATGTCCTAACAAAGAAGGAAAGGTAATATAGGTTCAATCTCCCAATTTTATAGTCCTTCATTCATTGATAATACACTTACTGTTTTTCTTTTTTTTGGAATCCTTATGCAGATCACTTGATCTTCACTCCCAATTCTATAGTCCTTCACTTGTTAATAATGTACTTACTGTTTTTTCTTTTTTTTGGAATTCTTATGCAGATCACTTGATCTTCACAAAAGGCTCATAATTGCCATGGGTGCAGCTTTTGGCATGGAATACTTGCACGCCAAAAACATTGTCCATTTTGATCTGAAATGTGACAATTTGCTTGTTAATCTAAGGGACCCACAACGACCCATATGCAAGGTAATCAAGACAAATTCCTCACTAGTAGACATTTTGATTTCAAGGTGCCTTAAGTGACATTAAAACCATAAATGGTCAGAAAAAGGAATTCTTAATTCTGGTTAAGTCCAAAATCATTTTTGGTCCACAAGATGAATGCTGATCATATGTATACAATAGAATAGCCTTAAACCTTCATTGTTCTGTAGGTTGGAGATTTTGGATTATCAAGAATCAAGCGCAATACTCTAGTTTCTGGAGGTGTGCGAGGAACTCTCCCATGGATGGCACCAGAACTGCTAAATGGTAGCAGCACCAAGGTTTCTGAAAAGGTCAGTAAAGCTGTATTCTAATTATTTAATATGTCTTGCCACAGTGAAGGAAAGGATGATGCTCATTAAAGCCAAAATTTATGATATTTAATTTGACAGGTTGATGTTTTCTCATTTGGAATTTCAATGTGGGAAATCTTGACCGGGGAGGAGCCATATGCCGATATGCATTGCGGTGCCATTATTGGTAAGATTTTGATTTATCTAATATATTAATAGCCCCGATTGTGAACAAGAAAATATACATGCATGGAAAAGTGATTGACATGATATTACTTCCACTGTGGAGGGCATATGTTTGCTAAACTGGTGGATCGTCATTTTCTTTGCTATAGTATAAAACAGCAACCCAAACAACTCAAGTAATCAAATTGAAGCGATATCATAAAACTGCATGCACTTAACCATCCTTCCTGTCCAGTTTTTCACTAAACAAAAACCTTGTGCTTTTCACCAAAAATCTGGCTTTATTTTCAATTGGTGAACTATGATTGCAGGGGGGATAGTGAAGAACACTCTTCGACCTCCTATTCCAGAACATTGTGATCCCGAGTGGAGAAAGCTGATGGAACAATGCTGGTCTCCTGATCCTGAATCAAGGCCATCATTTACAGAGATAACAAACAGGCTGCGATCCATGTCTATGTTGCTTAAACCCAAGGGACCTCGCAATCAACCGAAACAAACAAGGCCATAATGTCAACGGTATGATTCAACATTATATGCGAGCACCTGTTTTGTTATTTTAGGTATACCCGTAAAGCTTAATGTCTCCAACACACCATTTGAGGATGTGCATATGTAGAGTTTGATCATTGATAGCCAAAATTTTTTCCCCTTGTTGATAAATATATCTTCATTGTTTATTCTTTTGTTGATAATGAAAGATAGTTATATAATTTTTATATTGTATCAACTTCACTAAATGAATAATTATCCTCTCAAAGATCTTACCTTTCAAAATCTAAAATTGATATCTGAAATATTATTCTCACCACACATCATCGGGGTCACAAATATTGAGCTTCCCATAAAAAAAAATGTTATGTTTCTAATTTCCAATCCCTAATTTAACATGTTTTTTTTATACAATTTTTACCGTTACTTATAATTAAAGATAATATGTGTTTAGGTATAGTTAGATTCATATTTTATTATTTATTTGCAACAACAGTGCCAATTAAGTTAAACTTGCTAAATCATTATAACACTGTTTTGATATATATATATATTTGTAAAAAATATTTTTTTACTTAAATATACAAAGGAAGCAAAAAGAATTAAAAATTAAGAACATCGTTAATCAATTAAAAAGAAGTCATGCAACTAAAAAAACACTATACCATATAAAACACAGTGTTTTCGGAATATACTGAATGATGTTATCAAATGTGGGCAGAGATAGACAGTACTCTACTCTAAAATATTGTAATATCCGCTCTTCTTCCGACAAGAAAAAAAGATCCCCAAGACAATAAGAATATACTCTTTGACATTATCTTTAATATAGATAATTAATTTCACTTCTTGTTTGCATAACAACAAAACATAAAAACTATTTAGATCTTCTGCTTTTCCTTTTGTTATTAGTCGTATGTCATGCAACACTCAGAAACAGTACCGGTTTCCCGACCACGGTGTTTTCCGATAATACCGTTCCCAGACAGCGGAAGTTCGAGATCAAACAAGAACGAAAATAACCCGAAGTTTTAACCAAAAAAAAAAGAAGAAGAAGAAGAAGAAGAAAAAAGCTAAAAGAAATGGTGCAATCTAGACAGTTAAAGCCACGGAAGTTTCTTGCTAGTTTCCACTTTCCAACACTTGGGAAATAGTTTTTCTTTTCCATTTGTTATTTTTGCTTTTAAAAACGAACGTGGCCCGACATTCCACCGCATAATCCCATGCAATGGGGGGTGGAGAATAATAATAAAAGGTGGCAAACATATTCTACATTGTTCCAGTGGATTCCATCGCCACCTTTTACGCCATGGACAGCACAGTGACACGTCGAATCACCTGAGTTTTGATTAATTTATTTATTTTTCCTATTCAAAATGCTATGAGAAAGAAAGGTGAGAAAGCTTGAGACACATGCTTAAAAACACTGCAAAGATTATAGCCTCAAAAAAAAATGTTGTTTGTTACATCGTGTTTTATTATACTTAGCATAAACAGATAACTACTTTAGCATAAACAGCTAACTACTGTGGGCTTTGTTGGCACTTTCTCTTTTCTTTCTTTTTGGTCATTTGAGACAAAACTGGTCATTGTCTTTGCCCCCATTGCCATTAACGTTTTTATGATACAATTTTTGCATTCAATGTGCTAAAAAATATCTAACAGTGTGTTGTGTAGAATCATTGGTATTCTTAAATTCATCAAAACTTTGAAGGGATTTACAAAAGTAGCTTCCATGAGAGTTCACCATGTGTATGTGTTTCTTTGGTTTACGACTAACCATTTCTATCTAAAAAAGAGTAATTTCACCGAACAACCTCAAATTATGGACCATATTGTTAACTAAGAAACATAAAATTTCTGAACATTTTTAAATACTTAAAAATATCCTTAAATTCAGAATAAATAAATAAATAATAAAACCTAATAGATATAATATTGTGCTCATGTATAATCAAAATTAGGCCTTAAACTTGAACCCAATATGATATAAACTTGAATTAAAGCCCGAAACTTGTAATTTCCCATAATAATCTTGTCCAAAAATTTTGCTCGCACAACCTTTAGTAAAATGATCATAACTTGATCTTTCGAAATTGAAAACAAGTAATTCAAAGTGCGTTTCGAACCTAAGAACTAGATCTTCAAACACTATGATAAGACATCTCATTTGGAGACGTTTACTAAGATTATCCCAATTAAAAACAAATCATTTGAAAGTATTTATTTATTGAAATACTTGTATTTCTAAATATAATGTGGGTATAAAGATATAATGTTTCAAAAACATGACAAAATTAAATATACTTGTTGAGGGGATGACATGTGTTCATACTATTCGTTTGGACCTAAAAAGGTAGTTTGTTATGGAGAAGGTGATCAACCCTTATGCTTAGATATTTGTTGCGGCCATTGTTATCACGAAAGACAAGGCCACTCGTCTTGGTCTTCAATAGATTTTTTCATAGAGGATGAGACCTCTTACCTTGGTCTTTAGTAAATTCTTCCAAGGGGAATGAGACCTCTCACATTAGTTAATTTATCAAAAGGGACAAACCTATCACTATAGTCTTCTTTTCCGCATACTATGTTGGATTCGTGCTTTCTTTGTTTGTTGTTTGAAGGGATGCAAGCTGATTTCTTAGATGTTTGTTCTTTGTCATGAAAAGGTTGAACAAGATGTCCCAGTTGCGTAAATATTTTGAATGTGATGTCATTGATGGTGTTGTTGCGTGCCTTCTAAGTGGATAAGAATTTTTGGGTCACCTCCATTAACATTTTCTTTTGTCAGGTTCCTTGTTGGTATTCTGTTAAAGCCCTCATATTGAAGAGGTGGCAATCGTCATTTTCCTTGTTTTTATGGAAAAAAGTGAACAAAAGAAATTGAATGAGATGTTTGGTGGCGAGAATTGTACATTTAGGACATTGAGGGTATATGATCTTTCAAGTGGCACTGCCTTTATTTCTTCATGCTCAAGTAACCTTCATTTTCGTTGTTTTCTTCCTTGAAAATCTATCGCCACCCCTTCTGTACCAACACTGACTTCTCCGGATATCCAACATCATGTCATCCTTAAGAAAGTTTAGTTAAATCAAGAATTTCAACATCTTTCTTTCTTAGGGTACATTTGTCACCCTTAGAGTTGCCATTGTCATGTTTAACCGTGATGCGACGAATTTCCTTTGTTGGCGATGGTGCATTTATATTTGTTTAGGGGATCTACCTTCTTAATTGTGAACCTCATTTATCTTGATACTCAGAGATTCTTTCTATAGGAGAATTGTGTTTATTCATGTACATCACCCGCTTCTATGTCAATACTTTGAAATTATATTTTCCTTCTTGTGTTACCTAAAACCTTGGAGAATAATCCTAGCAGTTGAGTGGGAATCTAAAAAAATGTTGTTTGTCTTCCTTGTCTTTAATTCCCACCCTAATGGTTTTCTTCCCTCGTGGTTGATTCCTTAATGTTTCAACTCCTATCTTCGCCACATCTCCTTATTTGGTAAGAAGATTTAAGGAGTGACCTTGAAGGTCCATCATTCTGTTATAGCATGGCGTAAGGTCTATACCTTTCTTTATTCTTAGAGAGTGGCTTAATTTCAAACAAACTTCTCTTTTCTTCATACCACTTCCTAGACACTGTATATGTCTTGGTTCTAGTAAGGAGACTTGAAAAGAGAACAGATTTGTCTGCTGGTAAGCTTATTCTAGCCTTGAACTTTGATCCTTGTGGTATCTTTTTCCAATTTCATAGAGTGTCCTCTTATTAACCTTTGTAAAGAAATGTCATTGATTGGTAATAGGTGTTTTCGTAGCCTATGTATCAACTTATGCTCCTTTTAATGACCTCTTGTGCAAAGGATGAAGGGTTTCTAACTTGATGAGAAAGGGGATAGTTTGCCATATTCCCACTGAGGATTTCTCCTTACGAGGTGTTTAAAAGAAGTATAATGATGAAAAGGAGCAAGTGATACTCCTTTTAGATGTTTCGGGCAGTGATAGTTATGACACCTTACTATAGCCTCATCTTTCATCCACTAAACAAAATGACAGTTTGGGTCTCTTTAAAATAAGGGCAGTGTTGTTGTTCCAAAGGTCGCCTTTGATACCAAGATGAATTTTCTTATTTTCTTGGTTGTTCCCCATCCCTCTTAGCTTCTTTTGGAACATATTCTTAGAGTTGAGACTAAAAAAATATTTTAAGCTTATAGCTCTCGGTATTGTTGAACAGTTGGTTGAGAGCCTTTTTCATCCTCAAAACCACAACGATATTTAATGATTTGAAGAGTTAGAAGAGAGGATGCGCATGTTGTTGCTCCACTATGATAGTTGTAAGTAAGAGGAATGGTATGCCTCTACCATGTTATCTTGGACCCATTTTTCAAGCTTGTCCCAATGTTAGTTATGGGGAATCTTAGCCTTCTTGTTCTTGGTGATTATATCCTTTATAAGGTAAAGATAGCATTTTTTAGGGTTCATGTTAGAAGTTGTGTGACCCAAATTTCTGTTAAACATAAAATACAAGTGGCAAGATAGGTGGATCTACAAGGGCGAAAACTGTATAATTGGAATCCGTTTAAAAGTTTATTTCCTCTATTTGATGTTGATTAGAATAAGGTGTTTTAACATTATTGCATTACTTCTATTTGACTTTGATTAGAATAAGATTTTAAACTTATAAATAGACGTAATCGTCTCTCCTCTTGTATCATTCGAATTCAACATAGTGAATTTTCTTCTCCTCTGCCCGTGGTTTTTTTTCCAAAAAAGATTTCCATGTAAAATTTTGTGTGTTCTATTTTCTCTCTTTTTTTGCGATACACTACCATTATCATCGTCCTATTTTCGCAGTTCCCATAGATAGCATCAATTTTTATAACAATAAAGTTATACAAGGTGTTTGATGGTACAACATAAGTTGTTCACACTACAAGAGGTGTAGAGAGTCATTGGAGTGAAGGTGGTTCACACTATGAATGGTGTGGAGAGCTATTAGTTTGGTGGTTCGAGACTAAGTTTTGACAAAGTATCTATTGTATGGATGTCTTCATTTTTACCCTGATATTAAGAGGTATTTATAAAAGAAAGAATATAAATTTATCATATAATTCTTGCATATATCCATGTATAAATATGATATTGTAACCGAAATTAAAAAGCATCAAAATACTTGGGAAAACTGTATTGAAATTTAGCGAAAAATAATTTCGATAATTTTCTTTTACTCAAATAAACTTTGTTTTTCTTGAGTTCGAATTCTAGATTTGTGAGACTTATAATTGCAATTATCTAGAAATTGTAATTTATGTCCAGAAGTTGAATTTTTTATTTGACACATACAATTAAGGATTTCGAGTTCCACCCTCTATGAAGTCTTGATTTTTGTCCTGTGTTCAATTATTTGATGTTAAAGTCTACCCTCTAATCAGGTTATCACATAGGATTCAAAGTTTCGACAGTTTTAGTTTTGAAATTTATAATCTGCAATATTGTTATGGAAATTCCTGGTTATGGTGCTGTTAGTGATCCTTGCGATGATGGGAATCGAAATACCAAAAAAGTTCACTTCAAAGCAGTGGCTGATGGGGAAGATACTAATATGGTTGTCGATTCTGATCAATAGCCGACAATATCTTTCAAAGATAAACTCTTGGGGGGAGGCATGACTGGCCCCGATGGGAACCTCGCAAGGAATGATTATGATCTTGATTTAAAGGATGAAGATGTTAACATGTCAATAGTCAATGGGATTCCGGCAATTGACTTCTCAGATCGAATCAAAGATATATTGTTCAAAGAAATGGAATCAACTGTCATTCTTAAGTTACTCGAACGTAACATTGGCTACAACGTGCTATACAATCGTACTCTTAACCTTTAGAAATCGGTAAAATCTTTTCATTTAATGGATATTACTAATGGGTATTTTTTGGTGAAATTTCAGGAAATGGAAAATTACAATAAAGTGTTAACCCAAGGTCCATGGATTGTTTTTAGGCAATACCTTACTGTGCAACCATGGACGAAAACATTCAATCTAGATCAACCCTATCCCAGCATGGTAATGGCTTGGATTCGACTGCCGGGTCTTCTAGGATACCTGTACAAGAGGCAAATCATCGAAGCAATAGGCGGGTTAATCGGGAAAGTTGTTAAACTAGTTTTACAAAAGGATAACAGAACTCGGGGATGGTTTGCCCGTTTAGCCGTTTTCATTAATCTCAACAAACTGCTTGCCTCTAAGGTTTTGGTTAATGGAGTCATCCAACGGGTCGAATATGAGGCACTCCCTACGGTTTGCTTCAGCTGCGAAAAATATGGGCATATCAAAGAGCTATGCTCGTTGATAAACCGTAATTTATACATATTTTTATCCTATTCTAAGCATATTTATGGATGATTTCTCCTTAGATTTGGTGAATTCGATGCTCCTAATCCTTTAATTTCATGTTTTATACTTCGGTGAGCATATGAGAGTAAAAAGAGTGAGAAATGGGCCAAAAACAGAGAAAATGGGTCAACATGAGAAATCAACACGGCATGGACTTCCTCACACGGGTAGTTCACACTCCTGTGTCTATTTAACAGATTGCAACACGGCCTGAGCCATCTCACACGGGCGTGTCCCTGTCGAGCCCAAGTTTATTCCTATTCAAAAAATGCCACTCTTGAGGGTTTTGAAGCATTCTAAAGCCTATATAAACACCCCAAGAGGTGCCCAAAAGAAAGACACGGAGTAGGAGGCAACGAATTACTCGAAGAAAGCCGATTGATCCATCTCAGAAGCCAGATTCTCCTTCAAGACTGAAGATCTCCCTTCAATTCCCTTCAATAGTTTTTTGGGTTTTCTTTATGTTTTGTTATCATTATTTTTTTGAGGTGTTTTCTTTCATAAATATGAACTAAACCCCCTAAATACCTAAGGGGAATGAAACCTAAGACAGATCTTGTTATTATTATCTGAATTATATAATAAATATTTGATTTGTTCTTAATTATGTGTTCTTAATTCTTGCTTTGATATTCCAATATATTAATTCAAGTTTTGATGTGCTTATTCAGAGGAGCAAAAGTCCCTGTCTAAGAGTAGATCTAACATAATTAAGCGGAATTAATTGCACGCCTAGAGATAGAGTGACATAATTTTGCCGGATTAGGGTAAAACCTAATAAGGGAATCCATAGATCAAGTTAATGCAACACTAGGGGTTTTAATTAGAATGAGATTTCAATTAATCAACCTAGGGTTAGACATTGTTAGTCTCGAGAGAGATAATAATATAAATTAGGGATTTCTACGGATCAAGTCAAATGTATAAATCGTCTAATTCAGAGTCAATAACATGTGAAGTCTAGGTGGATTTTTCCTCAGGTATTGTCCAAATCATTCAGTTTTCCCAAAAAGTTATTTCCCAAATTCACTTTCTATGCATTCTTAGTTTAGTAATTAGTTTAGATAAAACAACTCACTTTATTTTTAGGCTAGATAATAAAAAGAAAGTTAATACTAGTACTTTTAGTTCCTTTGGGTTCGACATCCCGGTCTTGCCATAAGCTATACTACTGTTCGATAAGGCGTGCTTGCCTTTTTCATGATAGTAGTTAGTTTTCAAAAATTATCAATTATAAATTATAAAACTTATCGCGATTTGTTCACATCAAGTTTTTGGCGCCGTTGCCGGGGAGCTAAAATATTAAGAACGCTTAATTTTTATTACTTTAGCCATTTTTTATTGCAATTTAAAATTTTTTTATTTTTGTTAATTTTATCAAATTTTCTTTTTCCTTCTGGCAGGTTTTTATAGTTTATGACTAGAAAAAACTCGCAGAAACTGAAGAGAAATAAAGCGAAGCCTAAGATACACAGAGAAAGAGCAAGAGGACGATATTTCCACCACAACCAAGGAGACGGCTAAAAATTAAGAAAATTCGCTACCTCCTGCGATTGCTGCTGATCCAGTAAATCAGAATCCTGTTCCACGCACTATGTATGATTATGCTAAACCTACTTTAACAGAAGCCTAATCGAGTATAGTTAGACCTGCTATTGCTGCAAATAATTTTGAATTAAAACCTAACACGATTCAAATGATACAACAGTTTGTTTAGTTTGACGGTTTGCAGGATGATGATCCAAATACTCATTTGGCGAATTTTTTGGAGTTTTGCGACACATTTAAAATCAATGGCATTTCTGATGATGCCATTCGCCTTCGCTTATTTCCCTTTTTACTGAGGAACAAAGCTAAACAGTGGTTGAACTTGTTACCACGAAGGTCAATCTCGTTACCACGAAGGTCAATCACTACTTGGGAACAATTGATGGAAAAATTCTTACTTAAATATTTTTCACCGGCTAAAACGGCTAAGTTGAGGAATGATATCTCTTCTTTCGTGCAGATGGATTTAGAAACACTCTACGATGCATGGGAAAGATACAAAGATCTATTAAGAAGGTGCCATCACCATGGGCTGCCCTTATGGTTAAGGTTCAAACTTTTCACAATGGCCTGAATCCTTCAACTAGACAGATGATTGACGCAGCTGCTGGTGGGACTATCAATAACAAAACACCTGAAGTGGCTTACGAATTTATTGAAGAAATGTCATTAAATAATTATCAGTGGCAAGTCATAAGGATAAAGCCAATAAAAGCAGTCGGCGCTTTTAACTTCGATTCAGTCACCATGCTCTCTAATCAGGTAGAACTTTTGAATAAAAAAATTGATAGTTTACTTGGTTCTTCACAGGTTCACCCAGTAATGCAATGCAATGCAAGTGGAGGAGGAACGAGTAATTTAAAATACCCACCTTATGGCCACAACATGGAAAACGAGCAATTAAATTATATGGGTAATAATCCTCAACTTCAAAATAATCCTTATAGTAACACTTACAATGCAGGATAGAGGAACTACCCAAATTTCTCATGGGAAGGCCAAGGGAATTAGAGACCACCACCCCCTCCAGGCTTCTAACAACATCCATACCAGTAAGAGAAAAAGCCGAACCTTAAGAAGATGATGTCAAAATTTATTTCAGTAGCGGAAAACCGTTTTCAGAACACTGAAACTGCACTTAAAAATCAACAAGCGTCGATCCAAGGACTCGAGAATCAAATTGGGCAGCTGGCTAAGATGATTTCAGAAAGACTACCAGGAAGTCTACCTAGTAACACCGAACCCAATCCAAAAGAGCATGTAAAAGCAGTTACACTAATGAATGGGAAAGTGTTAGCTGAATCTGAAAAGAAGCCACCATAAAAAGCTGACAGAAACAAATGAGAGGAGATAAAACCCAAAAATAATGACAATCCAATGCTAAAGGAATATATAAACCACCAATCTCATATCCAGCAAAGTTGAAAAAAGACCACATAGATGCACAATTCGGTAAATTTCTTGAACTTTTTAAACAATTGCATATTAACTTACCTTTTGTTGAAGCTATATCGCAGATGCCTACATATGCAAAATTTTTAAAGGAACTTCTAACAAACAAAAGAAGTTTGAAGACTTATCTACAGTGGAACTTAATAAGGAGTGCTCAGCCATACTCTAAAATAAACTGCCAACCAAACTGAAAGATCCAGGAAGTTTTACTATTCCCTGCTTAATTGGTAGTTTGAATGTTGATAAGACACTAGCTGATTTACGCGTTAGTATTAATTTGATGCCATATAAAATGTTTAAACAACTTGGTTTTGGGGAACCTAAACCCACTCGGATGAGTATTCAATTAGCTGATAGATCGGTTAAATATCCTAGGGGAATTATAGAGGACGTACTTGTAAAAGTAGATAAATTTATATTCCCTATTGATTTTTTTGTACTTGACATGGATGAGGATGTTGAAGTGCATTTAATCTTAAGTCGTCCATTTTTAGCCACTGCTAGGGCTGTTATTGATGTGGGTGATGGTAAATTGGTACTTAGAGTGGGTGACGAAGAGATTATTTTTAAAATTTATGATGCCATGAGATTTTCTAGGGAGCAGGATGACTCATGTTATTTTATTGACTCTATTGATCATGATACTCAAGATTCTTTTCAGGAAATCGTACATAAAGACACGATGGAATTGTGTCTTGCCTAAGGAGAGGGGGTGGATGATGATTTTGAGATAGGAACCGAACTAAATTCCAACAAACCCTCCCCAAGACCAGCAGAATATAAGGGTATTAAGGTAAACGATGAATTTAAGCAAAAACCCTCTATTGAAGAACCTCTCAAACTGGAACTTAAATAATTGCCAAATCACTTAGAATATCCATTCCTTGGAAATAATTCTACATTATCGGTAATTATTGCATCTAACTTGCAACCAAGGAGAAAGAGGAATTACTCCAAGTATTAAGAGAGTATAAAAAGGCCATAGCTTGGAAAATTTCTGACATTAAAGGGATCAGCCCTTCTTTTTACACCCACAAAATTTTAATGGAAGATGAATATAAGCCATGTGTGCAAGCCCAAAGACGACTGAACCCTAACATGAAAGAAGTTGTTAAATTTGAGGTAATTAAACTCCTAGATGATAGAATTATTTATCCTATTTCTAACAGTTCTTGGGTAAGTCCAGTGCAGATTGTTCCTAAGAAAGGAGGCATGACTGTTGTAGCCAATGAGAAGAATGAATTAATCCCAACAAGGATAGTCACAGGTTAGAGAGTTTGCATTGACTATAGGAAGCAGAATGATGCCACGAGAAAAGATCACTTCCCCCTTCCATTCATTGACCAAATGTTGGAAAGATTATCAGGGCACATGTACTACTGCTTCCTAGACGGACTCTTTGGCTATTTTCAAATCCCAATAGCTCTTAAAGATTAAGAAAAGATGACATTTACATGTCCATATGGTACGTTTGCTTATCATAGAATGCCTTTTGAATTATGTAATGCTCCTGCTACTTTTCAGCGTTGCATGATGGCCATTTTTGACGAACTCGTAGAAGACATCATGGAGGTATTTATGGATGATTTCTCTGTTTTCGGTAACTCTTTCCATCTTTGCCTTAAAAATTTAACGAGTCTTAATAAGATGCGAGGAAACAAATCTTGTGTTTAGCTGGGAAAAATGTCACTTTATGGTTCAAAAAGGTATTGTGTTAGGACATAAAATTTCTAGTAAAGGGATTGAGGTTAATAAATCTAAAATTGAAGCGATTGAAAAACTACCTCCCCCTAAATCGGTTAAGGCTGTTAGAAGTTTTTTAGGACATGCTAGGTTTTATAGAAGATTTATTAAAGATTTTTCTAAAATAGCTAAGCTTTTGACTAAATTATTAGAAAAAGATGTGTCTTTTAATTTCGATCAGGAATGTTTAAAAACATTTAACACTTTAAAGGATAAATTAACTAATGCTCTAATTATAATTGCACCTGATTGGAATTCACCTTTCGAACTAATTGGCGATGCGAGTGATTTTGCAGTAGGTGCAGTTTTGGGACAGCGAAGAGATAAGCATTTTCAACCTATCTATTATGCTAGCAAAACTTTGACAGCCGCACAAGAAAACTACACCACCATGGGGAAAGAGCTGCTAGCTGTGGTTTTTGCATTCGATAAATTTAGGCCATATCTAATATTGTCTAGAGTTGTTGTTTATACTGACCATTTTGCTCTTCACTATCTTTTAACTAAGACTGATGCAAAACCTCGACTCATTTGATGGATTTTGTTATTGCAGGAATATGACTTGGAGATTAAGGATAAGAAAGGAACTGAAAATCTCGCAGCTGATCATCTTTCCAGGCTTGAAAATTCAAGTACCAAAGAGCTAGATGAAGTTGAAATAAATGATTCATTCCCTGAAAAATATTTTTTTGCTATATCTGACTCTGAGGTACCTTGGTTTGCAGACATTGCAAATTTTTTAACCGCTAACATTATCCCAAAAAGGTTGACACATCAGCAAAAGAAGTGATTCTTTATTGATGTGAAAAACTACTTTTGGGAAGACCCTTTCCTTTTCTGTATATGTACAGACCAAGTCATTAGAAGACGCGTTACAAGGACAGAAGCATTGAAGATCTTGAAACATTGCCACTCAGGACCGATTGGAGGACATTATAGTGGGAATAAGACCGCACATAAAATACTCGAATCAGGTTTTTATTGGCCCACTCTATTCAAAGATGCCAACAGGTATGTTACTTTTTGTGATAAATGCCAAAGGACAGGTAATATCTCCAAATGTGATGAAATGCCTCAGATATATATGCTTTCATGTGAAATATTTGACGTTTGGGGTATCGACTTCATGGGTCCATTTCCTAGTTCATTTTGGAATAAATACATCTTAGTAGTTGTTGATTATATGTCCAAATGGGTTGAAGCCTAAGCTTTACCTACTAATGATGCTAGAATAGTAGTACGTTTCCTTAAAAAACTTTTCTCTCGATTTGGAACACCTAGAGCAATCATCAGTGATAGGGGTACTCATTTTTGTAACGCCCAATTTGACAAGATCCTTAAGAAATACGGAATTCACCACAGAACAGCTACCCCTTACCACCCGCAAACTAGTGGCTAAGTCAAAGTGGCAAATAGAGAGATTAAACGTATCCTAGAAAAGACAGTAGAATCGAACAGGAAAGATTGGGCGATGAAAGTAGATGATGTTTTATGGGCTTATAGAACTACTTTTAAGACCCCTATAGGAACATCACCTTACAGACTTGTTTATGGAAAAAGTTGTCATCTACAATTTGAGTTAGAACACAAGGCATTCTGGGCTATAAAATTTCTAAACCTTGATCCCAAACTTGCAAGTGAAAACAGGTTGATGTAGTTGAACGAGTTAGATGAGTGGAGAACCAATGTATATGAAAATTCACGCCTATATAAGGAAGCAACGAAGCACGGCCACAATGCTCGTTTAAGACAACGCAAGCAATTTGAAGTTGGAGATCTTGTCCTGTTGTATAACTCGAGGCTCACATTATTCCCTAGGAAACTTAAATCACAATGGTCAGGTCATTTCTTAGTCCAAACTGTCTTTCCACATGGCACAGTAGAAGTAAGTCACCCATCACAAGGCACTTTCAAGGTAAATGGACATCGTCTCAAACTCTACAACGGTGAGAATTTCAAAGACGATAGAGAGGAGCTACGGCTCCACGAACTTCCCTAAATATACCCACAATATAGAGTCGAGCTTAGACTCTAAATAAGCGCTTCTTGTGAGCAACCCAAGCACTAACCTCACTAAATAGGGTTTAATTTTTCTTTAACTGTTCATAGTTTAACTGCAGGAAATTTTGACAACTGACAGGGGCAAACATGGCCTAGTCCACGAGCGTGCTTTAGGCTGTGCTCATACCACGAGTAGCGACACGGCCGTGCGATACGGCCGTATGACATGGCCGTGGGCAATCCTGTCAAAATAACACTGGCGTGCGCCAACTCGTGGAAGAAACTGAGAAATTAACACGGCGTGCGACACGCCCGTGTCACCACCCGTGGTCGAGACTGTCAAAAGAACACGGGTGTGCACATATATCGCACACGGTCGTGTTATACGACCAAGTGACCACACGGCCTAGATGGGGTTGTCCTCAGGCCGTGTGGCGATTTCTTATTTCGTGATAAACACGGGCTGAACGCGAGCCACACGGGCGTGTGACACGGCAGTGTGAGATCAATGTTGGGCAACACGGCCGTGTGAGACTAGTGTTGGGCGACAGGGTCGTGTGAGACCAGTGTTGGGCGACACGACCATACCTCTTTTTAAACTCATTTTTTTACTTTTATTTATTTTTGAAAACTCATGTTTTATATTTTTAAACTCTATCTATCTTTATGGTAATCATTGAATTATTCCCTTAACTCTCATTCACAGTAGTGTCTTCTCATTTATCCCTCAGAATCATGTCTTTCCTTCAGCTTTATCTTCAATTCTAGCTTTAGTGAATCCAAGGATTTTATCCACAATCTCATGGCAGTTTCACTTCTTTTCCTCTTTTTCGGTATTATTTATATCGCTATTATATATCTTCAATATACATCTTAAGTGTGGGGGGTCATTTATATCTTTATCAGAAAAATCTCTGAATTTTGTCTTATTCTCACGTAACTCACTCATATCACTATTAGAATGAATTTTGATTAACTTATGATTTTTATTGATATGTCTTGGATTAAAACATAGGCATTCATTATTGATTGTTTAAACTTTAAGTAATTAGAGAATCAAGTATGATAATTTGATTTTTTGAGAATTAAAAATTTTTAGGTTGTTTCCCCAAGTTTAGGTATTATCTTAAGTTGAAATTCACAAGTTTAACTTCAAAAGGCGATAATTTTTGTGAGATCTTGAGCCTTTAGAGCATCTTTTTTTTTTCATGCTCACTTTTATTATTTCTATGAGTGCGTTAATATTGAATTGTTATTCTAGAACTTGTTTGATTATGCATGTCAAGACCACACCATGGATTTGATATGTTGAGATGATAAAGGCACTTAGGTTTAACCTATTCACTCCATAAAAGCCTATCTTCATTATTAACCCTTAGTAAACCCCCTTGAGCCTAACAAGTCATTCATTGATTTACCCTCAATATTAACCCATAACCCATTATTGTTGAAATCCCCTCAATTAATTTGATCTCTATTTTTATCGAGATTCGATTTGAATAAATTGTTTAGCAATGTTTTATTTTTAGCAAAGTTCTTAAATATTTGGTTTGTTCTTAAAAAAAATTATGAAATTATGTAATGCTTAGATTAAAACGATGTTATCCATGAAAAAAAGCTCAACTACGAATGTAAATTGTCAATTGTAGTATTTTTCTAATTAGGTAATTTTTCAATTCAATCTCGATTCTAATCTTCTTCTTCATCTTATGACCACACCCCCTAACCAAAGCCACGTTACAACCCTCTAAAGACCTTTTGATTGATGTATCATCTCAATATATAGTGGTGGAGATTTGATTTTCATGCAAGCTTATGGTAATAACTTTTCATATTGACTGGTGAGTACTTAATTTGTTGTCCTTAAACACCTCGAGTGATTTGAGTGAATCTTTGGTGAGGATATTGAATTATGTGATATTTTGAATCAAAGGTGATTACTTAGATGAGGGGAGACACCTATGTTTTCGTGATAAAATGCTCAACTTAGAATGTTTGAAACTTTGATGCCCTTCGAGTTGAATTCTTAATGTATTGCTTATAGATTATTTTGAGATATTATCGATGAGAATTATAAGTTGAGAAAAATTTATTTTCATTGTGAGTTGAGGATTTTGCTTAAGGACAAGTAAAAGCTTAAGTGTGGGGGTATTTGATAAACCGTAATTTATACATATTTTTATCCCATGCTAAGCATATTTATGGATAATTTCTCCTTAGATTTAGTGAATTCGATGCTCCTAATCCTTTAATTTCATGTTTATACTTAGATGAGCATATGAGAGTAAAAAAAGTGAGAAACGGGCCAAAAACGGAGAAAATAGGTCTACGTGAGAAATCAACACGGGCTGGACTTCCTCACACTGGTAGTTCACATGCCCGTGTCTATTTAACAGATTGCAACACGGCCTTAGCCATCTCACACGGGCATGTCCCTGTCGAGCCCAAGTTTAGTCCTATTCGAAAAAGGTCACTCTTGAGAGTTTTGAAGTATTCTAAGCCTATATAAACACCCTAAGAGGTACCTAAAAGAGAGACACGGAGTAGGAGGCAAGGAATTACTTGAAGAAAGCCGATTGATCCATCTCAGAAGCCAGATTCTCCTTCAAGACTAAAGATCTCCCTTCAATCCCCTTCAATAATTTTTTGGGTTTTCTTTATGTTTTGTTATCATTATTCTTTTGAGATGTTTTCTTTCATAAATATGAACTAAACCCCCTAAATATCTAAGAGGAATGAAACCTAAGATGGATCTTGTTATTATTATCTGAATTATATGATAAATATTTAATTTATTCTTAATTATGTGTTCTTAATTCTTGTTTTGATATTCCAGGATATTAATTCAAGTTTTGATATGCTTATTCAGAGGAGCAAAACCCCTAACTAAGAGTAGATCTAACATAATTAAGCGAAGTTAATTGCACGCTTAGAGATAGGGTGACATAATTTTGTCGGATTAGGGTGAAACCTAATAAGGGAATCCATAGAGCGAGTTAATGCAACACTAGGGGTTTTAATTAGAAAGAGATTTCAATTAATCAACCTGGGGTTAGACATTGTTAGTCTCAAGAGAGATAATAATATAAATTAGGGATTTCTACGGATCAAGTCAAATGAATAAATCATCTAATTTAGAGTCAATAATAAGTGAAGTCTAGGTGGATTTTTCCTTAGGTATTGTCCAAATCATTCAGTTTTTCCAAAAGTTATTTCCCCAATTCACTTTCTGTGCATTCTTAGTTTAGTAATTAGTTTAGATAAAACAACTCCCTTTATTTGTAGGCTAGATAATAAAAAGAAAGTTAACACTAGTACTTTTAATTCCTTTAGGTTTGACATCTCGGTCTTGCCATAAGCTATACTACTGTTCGATAAGGTGCGCTTGCCTTTGTCGTGATAATAGTTAGTTTTCAAGAACGGTCAATTATAAATTATAAAACTTATCGCGATTTGTTCACATCACTCGTCGGTGGGGGTTAAGGTAAATTTGAAGAGGCCGGTGACTGAAAATGTGGTGGCTCAAGGGGAGGATTTCGGTGAAGTCAGTGATGGAAAAAGCGCTGATTATGGACCATAGATGTTAGTAGAGAGGAAGTCACGGCTGGCTAAACGTGATACTAGGGTTAACGGAGATACGAAACTTGGAAAGGACCAGTTGGGTTCTAGGTTTGCACCATTAATGGTGGATGGTGTCTCAGAGGGAGATATTAATGGAGCTGATAGGGGGTTGAGTGAAAAGAGGAACGGTCAAGTAGCTACGGGTATTTTTTATAATGAAACTAGGGGTATTCATAAAGAGGACGCAAGCCATTTAACTAGTTTGGGTCATGGTGCTGAGGGGAATTTTGGTAAATCGGTTAGGCCTATTCTGGGCCAAAAGAATAGTGGGCCGTAATAATACTCTAGAACATTATATTTTTATGTGCTAATTACATGTTTATTTTGAGTATGTCCTACTAATTTGGGCTAATTAAAGATAAAAGGAAATTTGGGGGTGAAAAGCGTGAAATTAAAGATGAAATGGGTTAACATGCAACATAGGGAAAAAAGTGGTGCCAAACATGCAAGTATGGAAGACATAAGGGTAAGTGCAAAAGAAGATATTTTATAGCACAAGACTCTATTTAATGTTTTATTGTATTAGGATAATTATTAAGGATAATTATTTAGATTTAAATTTAGGATTTTTTTCATTTATCTTTATTTATCTTTAATTATCTTTATTTATTTATATTTATCTTTTAGAATTTAATTAGGAATAGGCTAGGTTTTCTAGTACTATAAATAGGGGATGGAGTGACACATATTAGATTTTTTTTCTGTAAACACTCATTTTCCCAAAAACTCTGTCTTTTGTTCTCTCCATATTTTCCTCAATAAAAATCTCATTTCTATTATATTTATTTTTTTCCCAAAAATCATGAGCCACTAAACAAATCTAGTCGAAGGTTGTCAAAATTCCCCAAAAAGGTTCATGAGGCTTAGAACCCGCACTTAGCCTTCTCAACAGGGTATTCATCGCTTCTCCGTATTACGGGGCTGGCACTTCCGTCCATGTCCCTTAATAGGTGATCTTTTCAACTTGTGCAAGGAACGGTCGCTTTGTACGTTTTGAGAAGGTTGCACAGTCGGTTCGTTGGCTTTTTGCGTCAGAGGTTGGCGAATCTAAGAGATAAAAGTGGTATTCACCATTAGGAAGTGATGATCTAGTAGAAGATAGTCCCACAAAAGCGATTATTGACTAGAGTCAGGCTTTGCCAAATCTTAGTCTAAATTCTTAGAGCTGGTGCTTGTAGGCGTCCTCGTCCACTATAACTGGCTTATCCTACTCGAGAAGGGTTACTTAAAGCCAAGGATTGAACCCAAGGTCGATCGAGACAACCGGAGGCTGGAATCTCGCCACATAAGAAACCCACTCTTTTCCTAAACTCTGTTTATTTTTATTCGTCATTTTAATTTTCATAATTTATTTAATTTCGCAATTTCAATTCAACTTTAAATTCTATTTTTATTTTTCCAGATCGAAATTTTTAATTCTCTTTTTTTATTTTTCAGGAACGCAGGTTTTCTTGGCCAATAAATTGTCCAGGATTTCAAGAAACGAGCATTTGAATAATCCGGTCCATAAAGATTCGACCCTACTTACTTTTTACTGTTATTTTTACTATTTTACAGGGAATAGGATATTTTCGGTGCTTTCAATGACACATCAAGCCGAGTTTTGTTGGGTCAAGTACTTTGAAAGAAGATAAAATTTCTAAAGCTCTGGGGAAAAGACCTGTGGAGCCAGATGGATTTCCTCAAAAGGATAAAGATCTGTCTAATAATTTTCCCCTCTCTAATTACATTTCCTCTTTGTCGTCTGTAGGTTCTTTGCTTTTGAAAGAGGGTGAGGCACAAACAAGTAGGCTAATGGGTATTCAGCGTGGTAGGCCAAGTGACGAAAGGATTGGGCTAGACGGTCATGTTTCTTTAAGTGGGCTAACCCTTGGGGGCCTGGATAAGTCGCTCTTAAATGGATAAGGAGCTAGTTTGAATAAACAGTGTTCAAGTGGCCTTTCTTCTAATATCGTGTTTTAACAGGAAACTGCAGATGTACATTCGGGTGCTTCTGAAAATAGGGAGCATAACTTAATCCTCAATAATCCTATGTTCGAGGGCCCTAATGAATCTGTAATCAAATTAGATGCTACAATCTTAGACCCAAAGCACTATTCGGCAGTTATTTTCAATGAAAATAATGCGACTAGAACGCAAAAAGGTAATAAGAAAAATATTTTAGTTAATACTAATAAATCTTTTTCTGTTTCCAGAGGACGTGCATCGAAAAATAAAATTGGCAATAATCATGGTGGAATCCCTCTTAACCGCTCTTTTGAGGAAAAAAAGGAGGTAGGTTAAAAAATGCAAAAATTTCTAAAATTCCTTTGACAGAATCTATTAACTACATAGTTAATCTTGTCAATTCGCAAGCTGGGACTGGAGCAGATATGATTGGAGGAAGTACTGAGAGTCAGACTGGTGGTTCTGGGTCCACATCTACTTGATTTGGTGGTATCTTTACTTTTCTTATTTTTATTTTTTTAATTTTTTTTAAATATGAATTTTACTATTTTTTGTTAGAATTGTCAAGGTTGTACTAGCTTGAAATTTCCTCGTATTTCTTGGGAGTATAATAGAGAGCATCAGCCTAATTTAGTTGGTCTCCTAGAAACAAGGGTTAGTGGTTGTAAAGCGGATTTTGTTATTGCTAAGCTCGGTTTTGAATTCTCGCATCGTGTACAGGTTGTGGGTTTTTTTGGAGGTATTTGGATAGGATGGAAAGATATCATTGTTGTTGAGATTTTGGGTAACCATTCCCAATTCATTTTTCTTAGAATTTCTAGGAAGTCCTTTCGAAAACCGGTATTGGTCACCTTTGTCTATGGCAGTCTTAATAATTAAAAGCGAAAGCAATTATGGAATGCACTCAAGTATACTGTTCCGATGGATGAGACTCCATGGCTTGCGATTGGTGATTTCAATGTTATTCTTGATTCGTGTGAAATAAGAGGTGGTCGGGTCATTAGAAAAAGATGTACTCTATTTAGTGAGTTAAGGATTCCATGGGGTTGCATGATTTGGGATTTAGTGGTCCTAACTTTACTTAGAATAGAGGAGTTTTTGAGAGACTGGACAGGGCGATCTATTATTAGGCCTGGAGCTTGAAGTTCTCTTTATCAAAGATTTTTCATCTTCAGAAGCTTAAATCTGACCATAGACCTCTCAAACTTTCTATTAGGCCTGAAGTTCCTATGAGACCCTTTCGTTTTCTGGCGGGTTGGGTTGAACATCCGGGATTTTTTGAGTTTGTTAATGAGAAATGGAGTTTTATGGACAATATGTCGACTACCCATACTACTTTCACTGATCAAGTAAAATGATGGAATAAAGAGGTTTATGGGCACATTATGCAACGGAAGAATTTTTTGAAAAAAAGTTGGATAATGTCCAAAAGGCGATTGATCAAAGAAATTCAGTTTTTCTAAATCAGGTTGAGTTAGAAATCCGTGAAGGACTTGAATTAATGTTACATCATGAGGAACTTTTATGGAGGCAGAAGGCTAGGTGTAATTGGTTAGTTTTTGGAGACCATAACACAAGATCTTTCCATTGGCGAACTCTACAGAGAAGGAAGCATAATAATATTCTAGCCCTAAAAAATCAAGCAGGGGAATGGGTTATGGATGATGAGGAGCTGAAATAGGAAGCGATAAATTTTTTTAGAAAGCTGTATGAGGAGCAATCTAGGAGAATTGGCAGTCTTGAAGGTGGTGCTTTCCTGTCTCTCGAGCTGAAAGATATTCAATTTCTTAGTATGCCCGTGTTTGATGAGGAGATTAAAAAGGCCCTTTTTGACATGGCGCCTCTAAAAGCACCCGGCAGCGTGGTTTCCACGCTATTTTCTACCAAAGTCAATGGGAGTTTGTTGGCCCTTCGATTTGTTATTGGGTCAAAAAGATTTTCTCTGGTGATACCATTGACCCAAATCTTAACAATTCCCTTATCGTCCTTATTCCTAAAGTTCAGCATCCGGAATGTTTCTCGCAGTTTTGCCCAATTAGTCTTTGTTTGGTCCTTTACAAGCTTATGATGAAAGTCATCGCAAATAGATTTAAATTGGTCTTCCAAAATATTATAGGACCTAAATAAGCTGGATTAGTTGTGGGAAGGAATATAAATGACAACATCATCATTGCGCAGGAGGTCATTCATTCTATGAAGAGCAAGGAAAAAAATAAAAGATGGATGGCTATTAAAATCAACCTTGAAAAGGCTTATGACCGTGTTCGATGGGAGCATAGACGCTTCCCTACAGGATATAGGTATTCCTATCTTTCTGCGTAATGTTATTATGTCAGCCATTTTTGGTCCAACGATGCATGTACTTTAGAATAGAGCACCTTCCCAGAAGTTCAAACCAATAAGAGGAGTTCGTCAAGGGTGCCCTCTTTCACCATACCTTTTTATCTTGTGTATGGAATGGCTAGGGCATGGTATTCACGCAGCCATGGCGGATGGAAGATGGTTGCTTATTCGGTTATTTAGATCAGGTCCGTCTCTCTCTCAACTCTTTTTTGCAGATGATTTGATTCTTTTTAGTCAAGCCGAGGTGGAGCAGGCACGTGTTATTAAGAAAGTTTTAGACTATTTTTGTGGGATTTCGAGACATAATGTTAATTTACGGAAATCCAACATGATTTTCTCTAAATGAGTAGAAGAGGATATTCAAAGGCGTATTAGTGGTTTCTTTGGATTCCAAGTGGTGCAAAATCTTAGCTCATACTTAGGGGTTCCGCTCTTTCATGAGAAAGTTACTAATAATACTCTGCAGTTTGTTGTGGATAAAGTGCGAAGTAAACTTTGCAGCTAGGACGCTCGACAACTCTCTCTTGCTGCCAGAATTACTCTTGCATAAGCAGTCTTATTATCAATCCAGAGTTACTTTATCCAATCGATGCTAATCTCCAAAGGTTTGTGTGATGAGATTGAAAATATGGTAAGGCAATTCATTTGGGGATCCACTAGTGGTAAAAAAAATTGCTTTGGTAAGTTGGGATTTGATGTGTCAACCAAAATCTCATGGTGGCCTTGGCCTAAGAGCTCTTTGAGATCATAATACTTCTTTCATTATGAAGTTGAGCTTCAAATTAGTGATTGATCATTCTTCCTTATGGGTCAAAGTGCTTCGATCTAAATATGGGATTCAAAGCGGAATACCAGAGCCTTTATCTAGGAGACGGTACTCTTTCTTGTGAAAATCGCTATCGAAGATTTGGCCACTCATACGAGAAAATTTACTCTGGTCTGTTGGAGATGGGTGTAACATCAATTGTTGGAAAGATCCTTGGGTGCCTAATGTTGGGCCGTTATCTAAAAAATTAAACTGTAATTCTAGTTTAGACATAGATCTTTTCCTTAGTGATATGGTCACGAAGAGTGGAGATTGAAATTTGGACTTTTTCCACCTATGGTTACCAAAAGATATCATTCAGCAGATAGTTGGAATCCCACCACCTCATCCTAATTCTGGTGTTGATAGAATCATTTTGAGGGGACCACGTCTAGTGCCTTTTCGGTTAAAAGTGCGTATAAGAAAATCAGGGAAGATTCTTGGAATACAAAAAAGGAAGTTTGGAATTTATCTTAGAAGTATCATGGGCCACAAAGGATTCGAGTATTCATTTGGCTTGTTTTAAAACACCGTTTACTGACTAATGTTGAATGATTTCGAAGAGGTATGGGTTCGGATATTGCGTGTGGTACTTGCGGCCATAATTATGAAGATATTCTTCATGTGCTTCGAGATTGCAAAACGGCAAGGGAGATATGGATGCAACTAATCCCCACAGGTAAACAATCTGTTTTTTTTTTTTTGCAGGGTCCTTACAGGAGTGGATGGCGTTTAATTTACAAAATCAACAAGGCATAAAGCTTGTAGATGGAGTTAATTGGCCTTGTTTATTCAGGATCATCATCTGGTGTATGTGGAAGAATTGAAATCTTCGCATCTTTCAAGGTCTTTCTTGGAGTACCGATGAGGTTTTTAAAGCCTCCCTATGCTGGGCAAAGCAATATGTTTCGATGTTCAAACCGAATGACTCTAAGCTCTCAAACACGGTTTTAGTTCCTGACCATCCAAATGGTTAGGTCTACTTAAACACAGATGGTTCGGCCAAACATGAGGATATGTTTGTTGTAGCTGGTTGGCTTTTGCGAGATCAAAATGGATCTTGGATTCTTGGATTCACAAGGTATCTAGGAAATTGTGAAGTTATTGATGCAGAATTATGAGGCATTCTTGATGGGCTTCAAATTGCTGTTGATCGCGGCTTTGGGAGAGTTATCATCCGGTCTGACAACCTTGAAGCAGTTAATCTCATTCATACAAGAGTTCGTGAAGGTTCTACTTTTGCTTTAGTTACTAGAATCCTTTGGATATTGGAGAAACTAAGTCATTGGAATCTTCAACATATTCCAAGAGAAGAGAACAAAATTGCAGACAAGATAATCAAACTTAGGAAAGATAGGGAACCTGGGGTGCAGTTTATTTATTGATAATGATTATGTATTGAGTTTTTTCAATGGTTGATTTTTTAGTTGTAATTTTCTTTTTTCACCAAAAAAAAAAGTCTACTCTCTAAGAATCTGATAGTTTGGGCATAACAAAGATTATTAAGATGAAAGTTTCAAGACTTTGGACTTCAGTTTAAGTTGGATGAAAAGACTGAGCATCTCCTAAAACCCTTTTTGTGATTTGAACATCTCTCGAGCCTCGAAACACAAGTACTTAATTTGATTAAATTTATTACTTTAGATATCACAATAAATGTATGTTTTAGAATATTTTTAAATTTTTGCTATGCTAACTCTTGCATGTTTTCTAAACGATTTTCCAATAAACTCATCTCTCCTCTACTGAGCGAAATGATGATGTGAGAGCTTCTCAAAATTGTGGTCAATCTTGTTCCAATGGTTTTCTTTGGTCCCAAGATGAAGTTTTTCTCCTTTTCTTAGCTAATCCTTATCCCTCTTGGCATATTCTCGAACATATTCTTAGAGTTGAGCCTAGATAAATTTATTTTGGGCTTGTAGCTTTCAATATTGTTGGATAGTTGGTTGGGAGCCCTTTTCCTCGAAATTACAACAATAATCCTCTTCCCATTATTTTGGGGAGTTGGAAAAGAGAGGATGGACGAGTTTGCTACTCCACTACGATAGCTATATGTAATAGGAGGTATGGTAAGCCTGTACTACGTTTTCTTGGCCCCATTCTCTAAGCCTATCTTAATGTTGCCTTAGTCTTCTTATTCTTGATTGTAGCCTTTAGGGGCTAAAGATAGTTATTTTTAAAGTGTGTATAGACGACATCAATTATTATAAACACTAAAGCTATACAAGGTGTTTAATGGTACAACGAAGACTGTTCACACCATAAGAGGTGTGGAAAGCTACTAGAGTAAGGGCGATTCACACCATGAATGGTGTGAAGTGCTATTAGATTGGTGGTTTGAGAGAGTTTAGGACTGAGTTTGGACTAAGTATTATGGATACTTCTGTCTTTTCCACAATGTTGAAGGGTATTTATAGAGGGAAGATAGTTGGGCATGGGTCTTAGCCATTGAGTTGCCTACTCCATAAGTGCCATGGTAGGGTGTTGGATGTTAGCCTAAGACATTGTTGGAATTAACTTGAAGAGGCTAAACGAGGTGCTTGTTAGGCATATAAACATGATAGATTGATGGATGTCACCAAGAATCTTTTCCAATATATCATCTACGAATTGTGTGAGCCTGCTTAGTATGACATGATATTTAGGCAACGTGCGTTGCTCTTTTGACAAGGCCCATAAGACTGAACTTCGTCATACATAAAGTTACGTGTTGCTAGAATATTTTTATAATCCTCGAATAATTTGATGAAAGAATTTAAAGCGAAAATACAATGATATTTCGTATTAAATATATACACATATCTAATACTACATCCTAATCCCATTATCTTAATCTCAATAATGGCATTATTGGCCTTGTATATCTAATCCCAAACCCTAACGACAAAACTTGAGACATCCTCCCCCCTATCCTTCAACAGTGATATTAAAAGCCTCGATTCACTACGTACTCTAAGCAAAAACAACATAAAATTTCAAGTGATAATCAACTTCAAAGGCCAGTTATCCCTTAGGGACCACTCAATAAACTACAACCGTACGTTTGTATGGCAAATACAAAGGCCAACACTGTGCAAACAAACATTCTGGTTCTTAATTAATACTTTTAACTAAATCTTACATCCAAATACGTCACATGAACCCATTTCTTTTTTCTTATATAAATAATACCCCCAACCTCCGCCATGTTACTATGAAATCTCAACCCAACACTTCCCCATTATTTGCATTTATTTGTCTCTCACCATCTTCTCCTTTACACCCAAAACCCAAATTTTCTTTTTCTTCATCTCCACAAGTGGCTTCATTTCTTTTATTTCTAGCAAAGAATCTTTTAAAACATACAGACAGACCCAGATAGATCTCTAAAACCTGTCCATTTTTGGAACCTCTATATAAGTAAGTTACCAGGTTCTTTTTTTTCCCTCAAGGAAATACCAAAAAAATGCAGGTGAGATTTGTAACTCAAAAAATCAGATAAAAGGAGTGTTGCATTGTCCTCAAAAAGCTTATGAAATCCCTCATTGTGAATTTATAGCAGATTTTTCAGTGGCTGTTTAAGGTTTCTCGTGAACAGGGAGCTCAGAATACTACTATTAAAGGTATGATAAAGGTTAAATTCTATAGAAAGTCCGTGTAATATGTGTTTTTGGCATATTTAGTCCCTATTCGATGATATAATCATTTCTAGCCCCTTTAATTTTCAAAATGTAAACTTTTAGTCTCAAGGACATTTTTTCCCCATATAATTTGACTTGTGTTTCAAGGCATGCAATGATTTGACACATACACGTACAGTTTGTACTATTAGCCGAATATAATATTATATCATTTTTGGCCTTTTTAATATGTTAACAAATTATAAATTATAGTAAAACGTCACGTCATATCAGATGAAATTAATGATAAAAATTGACCTTAGTAGAGACTAGATCCATCAAAAACACATAATACAAGGACCTTATTACAAAATTTAACCCACTATATATAAATGAGTTTTTTTAAAAATTTCTTGATAACATATATAATTTAAATTTTACTTTTCAGATCAAGAAGATAAACCCAAAGATATAATCCCATATAAGAAGAAAAGAAGATCAAAGAGTAAGAAATTTAAACCAATTATATTTCTATGCAATAAAGACATTGCAAAAGCCTGCTTTTATAGTACAATCTATTTGAGAAGAGTCCACAACTCTCATACCACCACACATCATCAGCCTCCCCAAAATAATTCCCAATCCATAACCAATATGAAGAAAGAAGGGTTAGATGTTGGTCACAGATCAGATTCCAGCAAAGTGATACCATTGAGTGAAGTTGCAGTGTCACAATCATCGATGACCAATAAGATCAATGGTGATCATCATCAATGTAGCAATAACAAAGAAAAGAAAGATGGTGGTGGTAATAAGCCTAAAACCATGTCTCGAATGAAGGAGTTGTTGAGATGGGATGCCACTGGCAAAGCTGAGAGAGGAGGAAAGTTGAACCAAAAGGTATTTTTTAAAAACTAAGTTTACTTTAGTATTTTTTTTTTTGGTATTCTAATTTAGCAACTAAGTTTATTTTTATTCCTGAATTTGGATAAATGTAAAAATTTGATGACGTGACACTTTAAAATTATATTCTTATTTTTTCGAGTGATGATGTGGTATAATTTATGTTATATCATCAAATTTTTACATTTTCCAAATTCAAAAATCATAATAAATCTAGTTATCAATTTTGTATATATCAAATTAGACAAAAAAATATATATATACCAAATTTAGGGACCCAAAACTATATTAACCTAAAAAAAAATTGGGTTCATTAAATCTTGTTATTTAGTGGCTGAGAATGTGTGTAATAATGGGAGCATTTTGGATATTATGTGTTCTTTTTGCAGGTTTCGAAGTTAAGGGACAGTGGTGGGGCTGCGAAAACAACAGTATCGAACTCGGATGGTCGTCGACTCAGTGCTAGTGAGTCACCGAAGATAAATTTCAGATGGGATCATGGTTCCATTTCCAGGATTTCAATGACTGCTTCTTCGATGAGAAACGATGAAGCAGAAGCTTGCAATGTGATATCATTGAATTCAACTGTTATACATGGGTTGAACCGATGCTCTAGCAGGAGAGGAAACTGGATCACTACTGACTCTGAATGTAAGAACTATACACATGCACGCATGCATACATGTGAGGGGAGTCTGTTCTCGGAGAATTTTCAAAGTGATATTTTCTAGGAGCTGACGGACCTTTAACCTTTAAATGTGTCAATATTGAATTTTTGAGTGCTTGTATTTAGTTTTATCTTCGGGTTTTGTCTTGATTTAAGAAAAGAGAGCACCTTTACCTATCAAAAGTAAATGTTGACATTTCCTTGATGGGTGAAGAGATTCCTGTTTTCTGTGAACCCCGATACTTCAGATTCTTGATAGAATCAATCTATTTTAACTCTTGACAAAATTAAAAGACAAAATCTAATGATAAAATTGAACTTGATATTAGATCTATTGAAGTCATCCCCTAAAGATCAACACTTCACAAGCTTCTTTCTTGAGAAGTCAAAATCCCCTAAACACATACATGCATATGCATATATATATATAAAAGTTATATCTATATATTAATATGGTTTATTGTTTTGGACAGTTGTGGTGTTGGAGCTATGAGGATGATAATGGAAGGGAGAAGCTGAAATGAGCAAATGCTTCATAGATTTAGATGGATAAAAAGGAGATATTAGTAAGGGAGGGTCGAAGATCTGAAATTAATGTTTTAAGTGTAACACAGCAGAGAGACTAATGAAAATTATTATGACTTTAATATCCATTTTGCATGAAAATATTGAATGATATGTGATATGTGTGGTGTTCATTGGTCAAATAAAAGTACCTAAAAATAAAGAATGAATGTCGAGAGCTGAGGGACTGATACCTTATATTAGATTTAGAGATTTTCTTTGAATATTCAAAAGTTTTCTCAACATAGATTTTATGGATTTACTTTTTTTTTAATTTATTAAAATATATTTTTCTTACATAATATCTAGAATTTTCATAATCTCTCCTTAACTTATAAATAAGAAGATAATGCGCTCTAGCATGAACCCACATCCTCTTGGATTGCATAGGCATGCCAATCGAATTAAGATTCAATCGATTATTTTTATTAATTAACTAAACGAGGATAAATGTGACTTATAGTAAAAATTGATACTTGAAAAATAATTAAAAACTAAAAATATCATTTCAAAAGTAATAAATTTAAATTAGATTTTATATATTTTATATATATTTAAAAAATTATTAAATAATTAATATGTTAATAAATTTATATTTTAATATTATTGAACACATATTTGATATCTGGATTTTTAATTTTTAATTATTTTATTTAAAGATGATATAAAATCATAAAAGGTCAAAAGTATCGTAATAATATTAATTAAAATTTAAAAAGAAAAAATATTTCTGTAATTTTATAATTGAGTTGATGATCTGGTTAAAAGTGACACCAGCTTCATAGAATTCTTAAATTAAAGTAGAGATAAGAAAGCAATTGATAGTGGAATGTTTAATGATTAAATAAAATATAAAATTGATTTATAAAATTAAAATAATTAAAAACTTTAAGTATATAAAATAATTAATTATTTGATAATGATTTTTTTCCATACCATACTTTCTTTCTTTTTTTTCATTTGGTATAAAAGTTAAAAATAAAAATAATTATAATAATTAAAATAGAATATATTTCAAATAATTATAATAAAAATTAAAAATTAAAATTAAGTGTTATACTTAGAAAAATGATTTTAATGATAAAAAGATTGATAATTATAAGTAGGGTAAACTACAAAAATAGTCACTTTTGTTTGCCTCAGGTTACATTTTAGTCACTTATGTTTGAAATGTTACGTTTTAGTCACTTATGTTATTATTTTGTTACGAAATGATCATTGTTCCGTTAAGTTCCGTTATCTCCCTAACAGTAATCCTACGTGGCAGTTCAATTAGATTTTAAGTACCAACATTAGATTTTAAGTGCCAACTTGAATTTCCTAATGGGATGAGAATAGATTTTTTATTAAATAAATTTAATTAATTAAAATTTTAAACCCTAAATCTTAGTTAAAAAACCATTCATCTCCCTCTTTTTTTTAGTTTTCTTTTTCAATTGACTAAAAAAGTTATTATCGTCAAAAAATTTTATTCACGTACGAAAACAAAAGAGGATTCAATGGAGGGTCCAAGTATGTCCTCTTCACCGATAAATTTATGTTCTAAAACTCAAAATGAAGTGGTTGTCGACAAATAAGAAGATGGTAATCATTTTTGTTCCTAATCATTGTATTTTCCAATTCTTCACATTCTTGAATAATTAGTTTCTCAATCCTATTTGTTTTTATCTGAATCGGCTTGTTTGTTCACAATCCCTTTGTGGGTATCCCTTTTTTCTGATTTGAAATTCTTTTAGTTGTTAATATTCATATCAAGAATTTTAATTTAGGATTTTCATTAAACAGTAAAAAATTCAATCTTTTGTTTTTCAGTATTGAATAAAAAAGATAGAGGAGTGCAAAGAAGGCATACCTGAACCCTCCATTGAATCCATCTTTATGAAGTAGTCAATTTGATTTCAACTATTTTGATCTTAATAATAGTTTTTCCAATCAAATGAAAAAAAAACCATTGAAAAAAGAAGAGACAGAAGAAAATTTAAAAAGATGAGATGAACAGATTTTTTAGTTAAGGTTTAGGTTTAAAAATTTTAATTAATTAAATTTTTTAATTAAAAATCTATTTTCATCCTTAGAAATCCAAGTTGGCATCTAAAATCTAATTGGACTGAACTTAACGGTAGAGTGATCACTTCGTAACAAAATAGTAACATAAGTGACTAAAACGTAACATTTCAAACATAAGTGACTAAAATGTAACCTGAGACAAACAAAAGTGACTATTTTTGTAGATTACCCTTATAAGTATTATTAAAGTCAAATAATAACATAAAATATTTCATTATAAAATAACTGAAAAAGAGATTTGAAAATCCCAAAGCGCGTAGTTTGGTAGAAATCCATAATGCCCATTTCATTTTGGGCCACGTTTCCATGAGCTTCTCTCCAGAATTAAGGTCCGGAAATTCTATATATATCATAAAATGAATATAAAATTTCAGCAAACGAAAAAATTGAAATTTTATAAAATACGTCATAATTCTCCAACAGTGTTGTGAGCTTTTCCTAATCACCTTTTATTACGTTATTTCACTATGTTTCTTAGATGGAAATTTGCCCAAAGCTTTACCGTTTCTAGAAGCTAATTCTTTTGAGGTTGAATAATTTATTTCTAATATTTCAACTTAAATTCTCTAATAATGTGTCTTATTACTACACCATTATTTATTAATGTTACATTATTTTGTTTCTTTCTCTCCATATAACAATTTCTAGTTAATCTTGTACGCATCTATGCATGCTAATGAAGGGGTGGATATTGTGTTAAAACTGTAAAATAATATCTTATATAAAACTTAATAAATCATAAATCAATATTTATAATATCAAATCATTAAGAACAAAATTAAATGCGGAAGCGTACCTATATCTATTGATTTCTTGAAATCTTCTATCTTGTGGTTTTGATATTTCAAATTAGTACACAAATAATTTAAAGAATGTTGCTCTCTCTTTTTTAAAGATGAGATATTAGAAAAGTTGCTTGTGTAACCCAATGTATAATTTTTGCACTTTAACCCTAATTTCTAATCAGCCCATCATCAATTAGAAATTAGTTACTAGATTATCTACACATATTTGGCCCAAACTTTATTTAATAACTAAAGTCCAATAAACCTTAACCAAATTAGATCATTTTTAATTTGGACTAACATTTTATGATACTAAATAATAATATGTTGTTACTCTTATTATATATGTGATATCCATATTTCTTAACATATCGATGACAAGACATATGCAATATTTGTATGTAACCTCTCTTCTTAAATGGATGGCTTCATAAGCCTAGTGGGTTAGTGTTCAAGAAAATATAGAAGTGTGTCCACCTTCATTAAAATCATGATGTGATAATTCATTTTTTTGTAAAACTTACCAGGAAAGGCAAGTATCATGGAGGTCTCTATATTAGAAGTTAAATTATTTTGCCTTATTCACTTAAGAAATGAGGAAATTAGTCCTTATATGTTAGAATAAAGAGAAAAATTATTATTTCTTTTAAAAATTTTATTCATTTCGACTATTAAAAACTAGCATGGTTAACGGAACAACTAGATAGTTACACATGGCGTGCCGTGCGTACCTCATTTAAGCTTACAGGGACCAATTTTTAACAATAGAAATGAAAGGAACTTTTAACAGAAGTTTAAATTTGCTTTTTGATTTGACATACAATGATTAATTTATCCATTTTTTAAATGAAAGGGACAAGATGTAATCTAACTTTTAATGCAAAATTCTTCACACTATTTTTTACCCAAAGAATTAACAACCTTGATAGGGTAGTATGTTGAGCCCATTTCTACCCTCCCATAGTCCATTTCTTCACACTAATGGTTGAATCATATCCTCATTTCCCATTTAAGCACAAGCAGGTATTAACCAGTTGTTAAATTCACTGTATTATTAAAGATACATACTAAAATACATAACATTTGCAGATCACACTTTTTATTGGCTGATTGTTACTGATTTTGCATGTGTGTTGAATTTCTTAATGTTAATGAAGAAAAATGGCGGGGGGGAAATGAACATTAGAAAATCACATGCACATAAACTATAATACATTTGAAAAAGATTGATAATCTTTGTGCCCTACCATCTTTACATGATATTCTTTTCTTGCTGAGAAATTCCATACTATGCATTAAACAATTCAAGGTGTTCACAACTGAAAGGGAAAAAAAGATCTCAAAATATAAATCTGGGTGTTTTTTTTCATTAGTGGTGAAAACTTTTTTATGTGCTATCATTGTAGAATCATCAAATATGTTAGATACTATTTAGTGTTCTTTTGTTTATTTTCTTTGGACCACACTGGTCTTGCCCACTTTTTCTTATTCTTATTTTGTTGGCTTCTTGAAAGTAACCTTTAATGAATTTAGTTAGGCAGCTGGAACCTTTTGATTTGTTTTTCTATTGTTCCTAGTGATTTTTCCATTGAAACAAAAGCAAAGAAAAGACAACTTTGCCTTAATCTTTTATTGTCTTGCCCTCTTCTCTGGGTCATAATTTTGGAGTCTTATTGAGTTGTTCTTTTCATATTAATTGTAATTACGAGTGACTGCATGAACCAGTTCATCTGAGTTCATATTGATTATGAACTAACATATGTGTAGAGTATTAAAGCATCAGTATTTTTTGTGTTATGAAAGAAAAAGGTAAAAAATTCTCATATATATTTTTGATTTTATTTTGTAGGATCTAATTGTTTGAATTATTGTGAATGATTTTAGTACTAAAGTAGAAAGTTCTCCTGCTCCTTGGTTAAAATGTATTGTCTTGTTATTTGTCATCCTATGGAAAATTGCATAAGCAATACTTTTCAAGTTACCGTGTCTTGTCTTTATCAATGCTCGTCTAGAATTGATACATATATGTACATATGACATGATGAAACTTTGTTTTGTAATTTGTCTATGTATATTTTCGTATCAATAGTGTAAATATAACATAAATTATTTGTTTTAACATTAATTTTATTATAGGTTCTTATCATATTTATTCATTTTGATATAATATCTAAAACTACTCAACCTTATGCGTTCCAGTGTACTCGGACTCACATCCTCCTACACTGTTAACGATGTCGATGCCAATCAAGCTAAGACTCAACTTACATAACGTAAATTATTAAATATATTGAAATCTTACAAATATAATACTTATGTTAAACCAAAAAAAAAAAACTTGTAAAAATAACCTAAAACTGATTACATTTCACAACTCAAATCAAAATCGTAAAAGAAAAATAGAAAGTAAAAATGGTTAGAGGTTAAATCTAATATTCTAATGTAATCTAATCTTACACAAGATTTGTGTCTGATATTTCTTGCTAAAACATGAATGGGATCTCTCTAAATTGATTTAATTGCTATGATCAATCAGGACCACCATCTGCCATCAACAATACATCAAACACAGATTTAAAAATAAGAGAAAATCTCGAGCTTTCAAATTTTGATACTGCCCCAGATATTAAAATTCGAATTGTAAATAATGATCAATAGAAGGATTTAGTTTAAGTGGAAAATGGGAGGTCTAGTTAAATGGTATAATTGTTTTTTTAAGTCTTCTTGAATTTAATAATTCAATTTAGTCTCTTTTAACTCTTTCATTAAATGTAAATTTTACATTTTCGACCTCTTCAAATAATTAGTAATTCAATTTAAGTTATCTTAACACAAAATTTATAACTATGTTCCCCAATTTTTTTTTTTAATTTTATCTCAACTTCTAAATTTTTTTTTTTTAACTTCACTTCTGATACAAACCAATCCCAAATCTTAGCTACATTTAGTTTGTTCTCAATAAAAAAAATCCCTTTGTCCTTATTAAGAATTTGAAGCCTTGGGTCAGTTTTATTTCTACAATATGAAAAAAACCCATGCATTGGCCTTCCTTTTCTCCCTTTTGCTTCTTTCTAGACATGAACCACATGAGTTTCAAATTTTATTCACTTTCAATAAAGTGAATGATATACAATTGTTTTTAACAAAGTTCATGGTGCAGAAAAGCTGCAATTATACATATGTAAGTATAAACTTTGGAAGAAAAAAGTTGCCAAAGATAAGGTTGATGATGAGGAAGGAAATTTAAATTTCAGACTTCCTTTAAGGGAAAGAAATTTGAATAGTTCAAATTCCAACACTAAACATGACATCAACAGACAAAAAAAAAATCATATGAATGGAAGTTTTTTTGCCACTAATCTAGTAGCTTAGTTGACAATTCCAGACTATTTTTAAGTTAGGGTTTTTGATGTTTACTACTTTCTATCAACCCCTAAACAATACAACACATATATGCATGGGATTCCAGCTTTTTCCACATAGTCTTTACCCTTTACATTTGTATTGAATTTGTATGACAAACCAATGGAAAAGAACACTTCTCCAAAGTTAAAGCTTGCCATGTCATACATTATATTGCTTTTACTTTCTGCTGCAATTTTGACCAGCTAATATATATATATGAGCCTCGAGATGAACACTTGACCAAGCTCTAGAAGTAAAAGAAAGAAAAGAACAAACTGCACCTTTGTAGGTTACAAAAAAAGAGAGTAATTATATGACTGTTGTCCTAAAGTTTGAAGGCATTATTATATAGCAATTTTGGGAGCTTAAATGAGATAATGGGGCATCGTTGAAGTTTTAAAGAGGGAGGGAAAGTAATGTGTTAAGCTTAGGTTAGGGCATCTGCCTTGAAAGACGCATTTTTTTGACCAAATTATATACATGTTTCATAATTGCTTAAGGTCCCAGAATATTTCTTCAAATTTTTATATAATTAATCTTTCATTTCATTAAGTCAATATTCCAATCTTTTAGTGGCTTTATTTATATAATGACGTGCGTATGTAAGTATGTGTACGAATATGTATATATTTATATTATTAATGCATATGTGTAGGTTGGAAATGGTCGGTTAATTTTGTTTAGGATAAACCAAAGAGTAAAGGTGAAGTCAGAAAATTATTTAACCTAAATTTGGATTATAAAATTTTTTGAAAGTTAAAAAGTATAATTTTATTACTACATTAACTTTGAATTTTAAAGTGACTATATGACAAGTTTACCATTTAAGGGAGGGAAGAAGGCTCTTATATGCGCTCCTACAGAGCCAATGTTATGAATGGCAAGATGAGAAAAGGGATGAAGCTTGGTGCTTCTCTGGTAATATGAATGAAATCCCCCACAAATGGGTTGTTCTCCCGTGAACAAGGAGATGAGAAAATGATGAAGAGAAGGCCCCCTTGTTGTTAGCTCTTTTAAGGTACATATATACGGTATTTTGCAGGGCTTATGCAATAATACCCTACTAGGTGTGGGGTGGTTATATGTCATTAAGTTGAGTTTTGTCTCCAATGAACATGAAATTAAGTTATGATAGAATTTAATTAAAATTTAAAAAAAATTGAAATTTAATAAAAATTTTCAATTATTTTGAGATTAATTAAAATTTCAAATTTTAAAAGTTAAAACTAAAACTTTAAAAATTTCACAGGAATTAATTAGAATTTTCAACAAAAAAATAAAGACTTAACTAAAAATTATAAAAACTTTTGGAGGCCAAGGCTCCTCTAACCTTAACGTAGAGAAAGAAACAATAACTTACAGGTTTGATAGCAAAAATTAAAAACAAAAAACTCTGAGAAAATCTTGTTTGGTACTATAAAGTATTTTTAGAGACCTTGATGCCATAATTTTGATGGAGGGTGATCCTAAAATTATTGGTTTAAGTGGCACCTAATATCTTACGAGAATTCTCAAAGATTACCTCTTAAATACCAATTCCTTAGGATTGAATTTTATTTTGATTAATTATATTAAATCAATTTAGAAAACTCTTAAATTGATTCAATGTTATTTGATATTGAATTCAAAATTCATTAATATATTAATTCAAACAAAAAAATTAAATTAGTCTCTAAACGAATCGTATAATAAAAAAAATTAAAAATCGACATAAAAATAAACATTTTAATCTAATCTTTAAAAATATCATTTTTGATGATATTTGCATCAACAATTAGTATTAAAAAAACCTGATTTCTTTTTTAAATAAAAATTTATTGTAAGGTTTGCATTAATTGGAAAAAGGCAAAGCAATGGTAATGGTAATGGGACGATAAATAATAGA
Organism: Gossypium hirsutum; assembly: GCF_007990345.1. Taxonomy (NCBI): domain Eukaryota; kingdom Viridiplantae; phylum Streptophyta; class Magnoliopsida; order Malvales; family Malvaceae; genus Gossypium; species Gossypium hirsutum. The sequence continues at coordinate 120,290,509 of NC_053431.1, forward strand.
CTTAAAAAGGTTAGGTTAGTACGTGGCGTGGAGAATGTCATTTCACCAACTAAATTTGCGCATGCGTCACAGTAGCAAACGAGGTATTTAATGTGAATATTTTCAATTTATGATCATTTTATATTTTCAAATTTCAAATCGTTTGTTCAAATATAGAATAAAAGAAATTAATTTCTGAAAATTCTTTAAACTTTAGAGCGAATAAATTGAATTTTTTTCAAATATTAAATTTATTGGAAAGTCATTTTACAAGGGAGTTTATGAAAATCAATAAAAGTGTAGACTGTGTAGTAGGAACTTGTTGAAGAATTTTCATAAAAAAAAAATTCGAAATGTTGGTCCTCAATGAATCTCTTAATAGATTGATATTGTTTTTAATCGGGATTTTGTCTCTTGTTTTTTACAAGAGCAAAATATACAAAGCTACTAAAAAGGTAAGTAGTAGTATAGTCACAAATATCCTATATACTATAGGGCACACGCTTAAACCTTATTAAGTACAAATATTTACTCTTTTTTTGGTAGATTTAGATTTTTATTGAGATAATATCAACTCACTAACAGATTTATTAACTTCTAAAGATGACACTTTAAAAACTTCTTTTAAAGATATATCTTTTCTTAGGATTCGAGTCTTAAGTGAGTTAATTTTGGTTCATGCAATCAAATATACATTGCAATAGATATTATATTCAAATTTTAATATTTATAATTTTTAAATTTTTTTAATTTACAAAGCATGCCATAGTTAAAAGATTCCTTATACGAAATTCTACTTGAAGTAGAACATTTCCTTTTTCGCTTATAAGAGTGGGAATTTAATTTTTTTTCATTAACTAGTTGGAAGGAAAAAAGATGAGAAAAGAAGGCATAAGATTAGACTTCGATAATCTATATTCATATCGTATTTTTTCTCATGTCCTATTTCAAGTGTTTTATAATTAAATAAATTTTTTTTTTAAGTTTACAAAAGGAAGTTGAGCAACAAGCTCAATCTAAAGGAAAAACATTAAGTAGAATTGCACCGATCATGGTCTAGAACAACTTGCACCTGCAATGGCAACTGAGAAGAAAGATGAAATCTCGATATACACCTTTTAGCCACTTTGACTAGAGCGTCAACGGTCATATTTGTCATGTCTAATTTTAATCTGTCAATCCATCCTCATCCATCCACAGGCCTCTATTCCCAGTAACGATGACCCCATGCTTCCAGGTCTCATTATTAAATCAATCGCTTATTTACTATCACATTCAACGATCAAATGACACATCCCTATATCCCAAGCCATGTTCATCCCATCAATAATCGCTTGTAGTTTAGCATCTAAAATCAAATGAACTCCCATGTTCCAGCCATATCCTAAAACCCAATTGCCATTCGAGCACCTTATCAAGCCACTCACCGTTGCGTTTTCAGAATTCACGTCACTCCACCATCCGTGTTAAGTTTAAACCATCCCACCCGTGGACATTCCCATTCTGTAGACATTTGGTTCAAATCTACAAAAAAAAATACAAGATCACTCTTGCCATTCAGGTTCTGGCTTGTGAATATAGCCAAGTTCCTTACTTTCCATAGCCTCCATAATGTACTTGCAAAGATTATTTCCCATTTAATCCCTTTCTCCAGAATATTTTTCGATTTTTTAATATTCAACCGTAGCCATAACTTAAAATTATCAATAAAGAAATTCTATTGAAGCACCACTGGTGTAACACCCCCTACCCGTATTTCGAGCCTAGAATAGGGTACGAGGCATTACCGAACTTAATATGATCAATCATATAACACTACACCAAAACAGGTCTTTAGCGGCATATTTTGTGGCGCTTGGACGAAAAACGCCGCTAAAAACCGATCATTAGCGGCGCAAAGACCTAAACGCCATAAAAGAACATCATTAGCGGCGTTTACCACAATGCGCCGCGAAATCTCTTAACCAAAACGCTGTGTTTTCGTCTTGATGTATCTTAAAAGTAGTGGCGTTTACGCGAAACGCCATTAAAGGACAGTAATAGCGGCGCTTTCTGGAAACGCCGCAAAATAGCTTAACCAAAACGCAGAGTTTGGTCTTGAGGTATCTTAGAATTAGTGGCGTTTATAGGAAAACGCCGTTAAAGTACAGTAATAGCGACGCTTTATGGAAGCGCCGCAAACTATCTTAAGCGAAACACATCGTTTTGGTCTTGATTTATACTAGAACTAGTGGCGCATAAGGTCAAACGCCGCTAAAGAATAGTATTAGCGGCGATTTGTAGCTAGCGCCACAAAATATCTTAACAAAAACGCAGCGTTTTGATCTTAATGTATATAAAATTAGTGGCGCTTACGGTAAACCGCCGCTAAAGAATATTAATAGCGGCGCTTTGTGAGAAGCGCCGCAAAATATCTTAACCAAAACGCATAATTTTGGCCTCGATGTATAGTAGAATTAGTGGCGCTTAGTGAAACGCCGTTAAAGCATAGTATTAGCGGCGATTTGTAGCTAGCGCCGCAAAATATCTTAACAAAAACGCAGTGTTTTGATCTTAATGTATATAAAATTAGTGGCGCTTACGGTAAACCGCCGCTAAAGAATATTAATAGCAGCAAAATATCTTAACCAAAACGCATAATTTTGGCCTCGATGTATAGTAGAATTAGTGGCGCTTAGTGAAACGCCGTTAAAGCATAGTATTAGCGGCGCTTGGATAAAAGCGCCACCAAGTATCTGAACCAAAACGCATCGTTTTGGTCTTGATGTATACTTGATTTAGTGGCGATTTCGGTAAAACGCCGCTAAAGCATAGTATTAGCGGCGATTTGTTGATAGCGCCGCGACTTACCATAAACAAAACGCAACGTTTTGGTCTTAATTTATACTAAAATTAGTGTCGCTTTGTTGAAAGTGCCGCAAAATATCTTAACAGATTTTTGGGTTTTAACCATGCATTATGTAATGTAGGTTACTATATATTTAGTTTATCATATTTGGTTTAGGTATAGGGTATTAGGGTTCATTATATAATGTTTAGTATTTTTGGATTACAGTGTAAAGTTTAAAGTTTAGGGTTTACGATGTAGGTTTAAGGTTAGGGTATTAGGGTGTTTAGGGTTTAAGGTTTAGGAGTCTGGGGTATAAGGTTTAAAGTTTGGGGTTTAGGCTACTTTAGTCATGTTAATAGATTAATATTGTTTCGGATTTTGGGGTCTGGTTGTTGGTTTTAGAGTTTAGGGTTTAACGATTTAGCAGCTTAAGATTTTAGGGTTTAAAAGTTTAGAGGTTTAGGGTTAAATCCTAAAAGCGTGCATGAACAACAGTTTAATGTTCAATTGTATACATGAACTTTAATTTGATCTAAATATTGTAAAATATTAACACAATTATTGATATAATTAACATCATTTTAATTTACGTATATTGCATACATAAATATTTATATTTATTCAATATAAAATATATTTTGATGTAAAAATTTTTATAGATCATGAAATAAATTTTTAAAAATGCATTATTCTCCCATTTTTTATTAATTGATAATTTCATTTTATAAATTTTGTTTTAATTTTGGATCAATTTGGCTTGAATCTTGGATGAAGGCATTAGCGGCGCTTGAGCAAAAGACGCCGCTAAAGGTGATGTATTACCGGCGTTTTATGAAGAAACGCCGCCCATTTCCTTAAGTGTAACAAAGACACGGTGCCGTTTTTTGTTTTCATTTAGTGGCGCATTTGGAAAACGCCACAAAAATTTATAACGAGTTGAGGAAACGGCGTCGTTTCCTATTTTTATTAGTGGCGCTTTTGCTAATGCGCCGCAAAAATGTTACGGTATATAAGTGAAAACGGCACTGTTTTATTCTGAACTTGGAATTTTAGTGTCGTTTTTATTTAAAACGCCGCAAGTGTGGACTCAATAACGGCGTTTGTTCTCAACGCGCCGCAAATCTGACTTAAAAATTTCTTAAACGGCGTCGTTTCTTAAGGGGACATTTAACTTAATACCCTTCTCTCGTCCTCCAAAAATAGAAAGAGTGAATTTGCAGACCTCAAGTGTCGAAAGGGAACAAATTTCAGACTTCTTACAAAGGAAAAAAGAAGGTTGGGGTCGGTCTTGAAAGAAGTTTGGCACAGCTGCGAGATTTTTCGATTAAATAGGTAAGGCGTTTCTGTTATTTTTGGATTAAATTTTTAGGGTTTTAGGTCAGTCATAGTTATTTAGGGTTTTAGGGTTTCGATTAAACAACTTCAACAATGTACTATTCCGATTAAATATGTAAGGCGTTTCTGTTAAATAGGTAAGGCGTTTCTGTTATTACAGCCACTTATGGATTTGAGTTTCATATTCTGATTTCTGGTATTGATTTGTGGTATTGAAAAAATTTATATTACAGCCACAATATTGATTTGTGGTATCAATTTACTATTCCGATTTAGATTATAGCACATGAGAGGGTGGCAAAATTTATATTCCGATTTAGATTATAGCACATGAATTGGAAGGGATGGATAAAAATAAATAAATGAATTGCTATGGATTCTCTTGAGGATGTAAAATCCGAATTGGTTGGTCAATTAGAATTAGATTATGTTGTTATGTGCAGAAATAATTGAGTGGATTTGAAATAATTTGTTTTTGATTATGTTGTTATGTTCTGAAATATGCTTTGGATTTGAAATAATTTCTGAGTCTGAAATAATTTGTTTTTGATTATGTTGTTATGTTCTGAAATATGCTTTGGATTTGAAATAATTTTTGAGTCTGAAATAATTTGTTTTTGATTATGTTGTTATGTTCTGAATTATGCTTTGGTTCTGAAATCTGGATCTGGTTTTTGTCTGCGTTGCTTTCTTAGCTTGCTGGGTTGGAGCTCGTTTCATTGCTGCCAAATTTGGATATTCTTTGGCGTGGAGGTAAATTTTGTAAAGGCAAATTTTATGTTGCAAATAAAAGGTTTTTAGTTAATCATCTTTAGTTAATCATCTTGCTGTTCGTGGTAGTTATATACCCGTTGCATTTTGGTCAGCCTGTCATGTATTATGCAAATCCCGAAATGGTTTTAAGCAAGTGGACTTTGTTTATTTAGTTATGCACATAATACTTTCATATTTTATTTGTTGTAGAAGTTGGTATCTCACAGTTTCTCATCAAATGTATGCGAGTAGTATCGAATGCAAATTGTTTTAACAGCCATTTGATCAATTGTTCTGTTTTTTTCTAATATTCCTTTATAACATATTGGAAGATATGTTATGTTTTAACTTAATATATTTGAAACATAATATCTTATGCCTCACAAAATCCAATTTTTGATGATTGTCTTATTTTAAATAATGCTTCCAATCAATGGTATGTGTATTATTTAAACAAAATCCACGAAATAAAAATTACTTACTAAAACTTGTAATTCAAAATTTAATTTCAAGTCCAAATTAATATTTTACTTAAATATATTACTTACAATTTAATTTAACTTATTAAATATATATATTGTTAAGTAATAATTTTTTGAAATTTATATCTTAGATTACTTAAATATATATTTTTAAGTATATTTTACATGACTTACATTACTTACTAAAACATATTTTTTACTAAAATCAGAAATCATCAAAGAGGAAGCAACGATTGCGCCATTCTTGACAGTAGTTGCAGAATATCTGGTTAAAAGGTATGCGTTTAATCCTTCTGAAGAACATCGTCTTGATTTGGGGTTTTGGGTGCATTGTGTTTTTCGAATTTGGGGCTTAGAAAAAAAAAATAAATTTTAGGGTTTGCGGTTTAGGTTAAAACACCATTCTTGTTTGGGAATTTGGGGAACTTGTGAATTGTTTATTTAGCAATTTAAATAGAAGGGTTTGTTCGGGGTAAAATTTTGTCTATTTAGGGGTTGCCCGAATACAAAACACAGCCAATAATAAAACTAGGAGCATCAATGGCGTGGCCATGAAAATGAAATTGTTAAGATTGAAGACAGGGACAGACCTTCCGATTTTGGGAAAGTTTGCAAGATGGAGAAAAGGATGGAACATAAAGAAGATAAAAGCCTAGAATAGAACAAGTACTCCACATAAAACTTAGCCAACAGATGCTTATGTGTGTATAAATGATTGTTGCCTATTGTCACATATAGCATGTATTTTTTCAGAATTACCATTTTTTTTATGAAACGTCAGAATTACCAAATGTTAAGAGCCTATATCGTACATGAGCCATAAAAACAACTTGTAATTACCTTTAAAGGATGATTTGTGACAGAATCAAGCCATGTAATGGCCCCTACAGACATAGAAAAATGAGGGAAAAGAGTTAAATATTATGGCACCTGACATTCAAGATTCAACTAGAACATGGAGAGTTGTCTACCTGGAACTGTAGGACGAATTAAAGCATAAGTATTCAGTGCAATTGACAGTCCATTGGCAATATGAAATTCAATCCTTCTAACTACTCGCTTTGTGAACATACACTTTCTCAGTTGATCTTTCATATCTTCCAATCTGAAATTAGATTATGAACAAGAATCGTGAATGTACATATAAAAATCTGTAAGTTTTAATATTGCTACTGTATTTAGGTATATCATGATTATATATATAACTAGTCCGAAATCATTAAAGATAATACAATTTTGAAGAAAACAATCCATTGGAAGTTAATATGAGCAATATGCATGAGGTGAGGGATCATAAACAGTGTTTGAGAGATGCAAGGCCTAGAAATACCAATCCATCATGATGTTTGGTTATCACATTCTTTTTTACTTCTAAAATGAACAACTATTTTATAGGTACTCAGAAATTTGAAGGGAGTGTAAGCGTTGGCAGAGTATTTATTTCTTTTGCAGTTAGAAAAGTGAATTAGATGTAAGCAGAAAGTAGCCAACTCTTCTGTCATAAGAAAGAAGAGTGGACTCCTGATTAGCATCCAACAACAAAAGCTAGTTATACTACGTGTTGTGCTTTTTTGAACATGATCAGCTCATAAAACTCCATCTTGCAAAGTTTAATAGCGTTGTACATGATGGATTTTGGATTTTGTTATATTTAAGTTTTATACTAATTCTTTCCTGTTTATTTGGAACTAACTTACTTATGTTTTCCTTTTTATTTTTATTTTTTGCAGTAGTTTGCTTCGAAGTCCAGGAAATTGAGGTATTTATTCCTATGTTTCCCACCTCGGTTTTCTTAAAAAAACACCTCCAAATGTTTAAATTTTGGATTTTGTTACTTTAATTATTATTTTTGAGTTTTAAAAGGGAGTTTTAATTAAAAAAAATTTTTTACGCTGTGGGTATTGGTTTATTTATCATTTTTTATTTATATGTTGCTGGCTCAATTTGCATGTTACTTTGCCAAATTTTTCCATAACTGCAAGGTATAAACTATGATTGTAATTCTTGTACGTATTTTTTACCCAAACAAAAATAATTACGCAAATGATTAAAATTCTTAAATCAGTTTATATATTTGAGTAAGTGAATAAATTATGGGCAAATAGTGGATTCGTTTTAAAGTGAACAAATTATCGATTTTCAAGGATCTTGTCAATTAATAAATTATCGACGTTAGTTCTCATTTATGCGATTGAATGTTAAATTTATTACTAAAATACATTACTTACTAAAATAAATTACTTACTAAAATTTGTTTAAATTTATTACTAAAATACATTACTTACTAAAATACATTACTTACATAAATTTGTTTAAATTTATTTCTAAAATACATTACTTACTAAAATTTGTTTAAATTTATTACTAAAATACATTACTTACTAAAATACATTACTTACTAAAATTTGTTTAAATTTATTAATTACTTAAATACATTACTTACTAAAATTTGTTTAAATTTATTACTAAAATACATTACTTACTAAAATACATTACTTACTAAAATTTGTTTAAATTTATTACTTAAATATGTTACTTAAATTTATTACTTAAATATGTTACTTAAATTTATTACTTAAATAATTATAAATAAGATGCATAAAAGTGCTATACTTACATCATACATATCTTACGTAACCAAAAGATTGCTATAAATAAACCATTTATTAAAGAGTATACCTTATAATTAAATTTTGTTATCATGTTATCATAAAAGATAAAATAAAATATAAAAAAATATGTGGAATATTAAAATTGACTATTAAAATAAAATGTTATTTTATTAAATATTATTAATAATTATAAAAAAAATATGTGGAATATTAAAATTGACTATTAAAATAAAATGTTATTTTATTAAATATTATTAATAATTATATTAGTAATGTTATTAAATTATATATTATTTTATTAAATAATACATAATAACTTACAACTTACATAATACATTTAACTTACATTACTTACATAATACATAATAACTTACAACTTACATAATACATTTAACTTACAACTTACATAATACATTTGACTGACATAATACATTTAACTTACAACTTACACAATACATAATAACTTACAACTTACATAATACATAATAACTTACAACTTACACAATACATAATAACTTACAACTTACATAATACATAATAACTTACAACTTACATAATACATTTAACTTGCAACTTACACAATACATAATAACTTACAACTTACATAATACATAATAACTTACAACTTACATAATACATTTAACTTACAACTTACACAATACATTTAACTTACAACTTACATAATACATAATAACTTACAACTTACATTTAACTTACATAATACATTTAACTTACATAACTTACATAACTTACCATTGCAATTTCTGGTGAAAATCAGACTTCAAGATCTAAGAAATGGACCGGTCTTGGATGAATTTGTTAAGGGTAAGCGACGGTTATCGAAATGGAGTATAGACTTTTCTAAATTTTGCATTTCAATATGCAAGCCAAGAGAACATGATTCTTTGCCCGTGTAAGAAGTGTGTCAACATAAACTGGCATTATCGTGAAGTTGTATACGAGCATCTAATTGTTGATGGGTTTGTTCGGGGTTATAAACAATGGTTATTTCATGGAGAATGCCCGCCTAGTACTTCCTCTTCAAGTATGGATGTAACTTATCCTGATACTGCTTACCATCAGTCTGGTAGAGGGGATGACATGGAAGGTATGTTGCGGGATGCATTTAATATGCACAATCATGGTGTCGAATCATTCCCAGCGGACTTTATGGCCTCTGATGATTGTAATATTGGTGGAAATACTTTTACCGAACCGGGAAGTAGTGTACGTCATGAAGAGCCGAATGGAGAAGCGGCGAAGTTCTACGCGCTACTTAATGACATGAACGAAGAACTGTATGAGGGATCAAAATTTTCAAAGATGTCCTTCTGTGTTCGTCTTTTTCAATTAAAGTGTTTGGGAGGGTGGACGGGAAACTCGTTGACAATGCTGTTAGAGTTTTTGAGAGAAATGTTCCCGTTTGCAAAAATCCCTCGGTCCTGCAAAGATATGAAGAAGATGATAAAAGATTTAGGCCTTGGGTATAACAAAATCCATAGTTGCCCAAATGACTGCATGTTGTATTGGGGCGATCGGAGAAACCAACAGTGCTGTCATGTATGCGGCCACTCTCGTTGGACAAGTAGAAACACAGAAGATGGGAACGACGATGAAAATGATGCACAGTCACGGAAGAAGCCAGCCAAGATTTTACGGTATTTTCCGTTGATACCAAGGCTTCAAAGGCTTTTTTTATCGTCGAAGACAGCGGAGTCAATGACATGGCACCATGATGGACGAACCGTTGATGGATTACTAAGGCATCCGGCAGATTCTTTAGCTTGGAAATCATTTGACAATAAATTTACAAGCTTCGCAAGCGATCCTAGGAGTGTGAGGCTTGGGCTAGCATCTGATGGATTTAATCCTTTCAAGATCATGAGCACTGCCTACAGTACTTGGCCAGTAGTGCTTGTTCCTTACAATCTGCCTCCATGGATTTGCATGAAGCAATCTTCCCTAATCTTATCTATGATTATCCCTGGAGAGAAAGGGCCCGGGAATGATATCGACATTTATTTGCAGCCACTTATTGAAGAGTTAAAACAATTGTGGGTTGGTGTTGAGACATACGATGTGCTGAGAAAGGAGAACTTTAATTTACGTGCAGCTTTAATGTGGACCATTAATGACTTTCCCGCTTATGCCAATTTATCCGGTTGGAGTACCAAGGGTCGTTATGCGTGTCCTTGTTGTGCTGCACAAACATGTTCGCAATGGTTATACAATGGGAAGAAGTTCTCTTACATGGGGCATCGTCGGTGGTTACCGGAAAATCATAGATTTAGATTTCAGAGTTCTGTATTTGACGGTACTGAAGAGTTCAGAGAAGCTCCTTCGCAGACCAGTGGCTCTGAAATCTTGTTCATGTTGGAAGATATGAATTTTATTTATGGGAAGATGAACCAACCGCCAAACACGCAAAGAAATAGAAGATCCAATGATGAAGCTGATGATGACTCTGATGAAGAGGACGATCCTAATGAGGCGGAGTTGTGGAAAAAAGAAGTATTTTTTTCAGTTACCTTATTGGGAGCATCACCTTCTACGACACAATCTTGATGTTATGCACATTGAGAAAAATGTCTGCGAGAACATTGTGGGTACAGTTTTGAATGTCGACGGAAAATCAAAAGACAATCTTCAGAGTCGACTTGATTTAGTCCAAATGGGAATCCGACCTGATCTTCATCCCAATCCACTTCCGAATGGGAAATATCGGTGCCGCCTTCTATTTTTTCAATGTCAAAGACGGAAAAAGAATTGTTCTGCACGGTGTTGAAGGATATAAAGGTTCTAGATGCGTATGCATCAAATATATCTCGATGTGTTAGTGTTAAAGATAGAAGATTATATTCGCTAAAATCACATGACTATCACATCTTGATGCAAGATTTACTGCCAGTGGCTCTACGATGTTGTATGTCCAAGAAGGTGACGTCTTGTATAATTGAACTATCCAACATAATGAAAGCCATTTGTGGCAAAGTTTTGGACGTTCAAGAACTTCAGAAGGTACAGGATCGAACCGCTTTAATTTTATGCAACATGGAGAAAATCTTCCCACCTTCCTTCTTCACCATTATGGTTCACTTGATAATCCATCTCCCGCACGAAGTAATTCTTGGCGGACCCGTTTTCTATCGATGGATGTATCCCATAGAAAGGTGTTAATTAAAAGTTTTAAAGTTTTCCTTCATTCACCTTTATGCCTTTAGTTTCAATAATTAAGAAATGTTGTATATTATGTTTAGGTTTCTATCCAAATTAAAGTCTTACTGCCGCAACAAGCGATATCCAGAAGGATCTATTGCTGAAGGCTACTTGGCAGAAGAATGTATGACCTTCTGCTCAAGATATTTGGAAGATGTTGAAATAAGGTTAAACAGACCAAATAGGAATGCTGGACTCACGGACCATAACTTAGCCGATACTTATTTGTTCCAAAGTTTTGGAGAACCAATCGGAAAAGTTGAAATTACAGAATTAGATCATTTATCGTGGGTACAAGCACATCGATATGTTCTGTTTCACCACGATTTATTGGAACCTTTGCGGAAGTAAGTTCTACAAATTTGATAAATATTTATCAAACTAATAATTGTTTATCTTCTAACAAAGATCACATTTTTTTAACACAGTGAGTACAAACAAATATTGAGATCTCGTTTGCGCTCCCGAAGAACACAACATCGAGATATCAATAAGTTGTTTACAGAATCATTTTATGAATGGTTAAGCCAAACGGTATGCAGTTCGAGCTTCCGCTTACAAATAATAATGTTTTCTCATAACAAATGAATTACTCAGTTTACTTTCCATTCAATAGGTTTGGAGCGGGAAGAACGTAAACGACGATGTTAAATGGCTCTCCCAAGGTCCAAATCGAGTGGTTAAAAGATATAGTGCGTTCCTCATCAACGGATTCAGATTTCATACAAAATATCGCGAGAGGTTGAGGAGAACGCAAAATTGTGGAATTGTTGTCAATTCTGCAATTACGAGTTATGCTAGTGCTAGGGACAATAATCCTGTCGAGGGAAATGTGGAATATTTCGGACAACTTACTGACATAATTGAGTTGGATTACTACGGCAAATGGAAAGTTGTCTTATTTCGTGGTGATTGGGCCGATGTTAATACAGCTCGTGGAATTAAGCAAGATCAATTTGGTTTTACAATGGTGAACTTTGACCGATTGATTCACACAGGACAACAACTGATAGATGAGCCGTATGTATTCTCATCTCAAGTCAAACAAGTTTTTTACTCAAAAGATCCAACTGATGAGGGTTGGTACGTTGTACTCCGTAACATCCCTAGAGACTTGTTTGATATGGGCAGTGGAAGTAGAGATAACATCGAAGATAGATCAGTAACTTTACCCTTTCCAGAACTAAACTTAAACGATAATATCCCTAGTACTAGTGCACAATTTGGATGGGTTCGTCAGGATACCGATGAAGATATTTACGAATAATGATGTAGTAAGATTTTACGATTGTTTAATTATATATAATATCATAATTTAAATCTTCGTCTTATTATATGTTTCAAATGTTTTATATGTGCTGTTATTGTTGTAATTAGCTATTAAGTTATTAACTATTTTATGTGTATTGTAGATAAAATGCCTAGAAGAAAAATTCTAAGGGGAAGCATTGTTCAAAATAATCCAAACTCGACAGAAACTAATAGTACTGAATAACAGACAGCAGTTGGATCTTCAAATGTTCCGATTACAGCTGAGGATCCTACAGAAGTTCAAAGTAATTTTTCATTTAATTTACATGCGTGTTTCTGTTATAGTTGATTTATTTTTCAAATTCTTATATTATAATATACCATTTGTAGCTGAAAATGGTGGGACGCGCAGAGGTCGAGGACGTACGCTACTTAGAGAGTTGTACGAGTTAGATTCAGTCGAGCGTGTCAAAGTTGGACGAAACAGTTTTGGTCAACCTGTTGGATCAGAAGCTCGACTTCTAGCTGGATACATGGGCATTTTAGCACGAAATCCGAATATGTTACCTATAAACTACGAGTCATGGCATCAAATGCCCGATAGCAACAAAAACCAAGCCCTCGATAATATTAAGGTAACAAAATGTTAATGTCATCTATAATGCTTGGGAAATAGTTTCATTTATATTTACTTTATTAACTTGTGTTTTTTGTTTTTTGCAGGCGAGGTTTGCTTTAGAGGTCTCGGATGCTTATGTAAAGAAGGCATTGGGAAAAAGATGGAGAGACAACAAAAGTACTTTGAAGAAAAATTATTATAAGACAAAAACAACCCTCGATGAGAAATTGCAAAATGTCCCGCCGGGTATGTTGAGGTACCAATGGGAAGATGCGATTAGATTTTGGCATTCGAATAAAGGCGAGGTCTGACGTCCTTCTAAACTATTGTAATTATTTTGGTTTATAGTATTTTCTATTTACGTACTAAAAAATTTCATAACGTAGGATCGTGAACAAGTTGGAATAAGCAGCAGGCAGAAACAAAAATTCACCCACACAGCCGGGTCGAGAAGTTTCGCATGTGTAGCTGAGGCGGAGGTATTTTTAAATTTTTTAATATTGTCGAATATGTATAACTTTCTATTAAATAATATTTATACTACTATATTGTAGGAACGGTCGTCCGGTCAAAAAGTTGGACGCCTTCAACTTTTTGAAATTACACATAGGAAGAAAGATGGATCTCCCATGACTCCTGAAGCTGCTGAAATAATGGTACGTTTACTTAATACGATTTGACTTATTTTAGTTATTTATAGTGTTTATTTTCTAATGGTTTAATTCATTGCAGTTAATGCGACTATTGTTATGTTGCATATGTTTTTCAATATATAATATTGTGTTCCTAACTATGTGATATATTTATTAGGAAAAACTAAATGATAAAAAGGCGGAGTACGAAGCAATTGCTTCTAGTGATAGTTCGGTTCATCTTGAAGATATTGATAATCGGATTATTACTGAAGTTTTGGGTCCTGAAAGGTATGGTCGAGTTCGATTTCAAGGATCTTTTGTTAGCCCAACCCAATATTTTGGATCCAGCTCCCACCAATACATGGCTTCGGGGAGTCAGGCTCAAGCTGAAGTTCAGAGGTTAAAAGACCAAATGGCTCAGATGCAAGCGACTACAATTGAGGTTCAAAGGAAATATGAAGAACTCCAGCTACAACTTAAAGCAGAGGCGGAAGCGAGGGAAGCAGCGACTGCAGCGAGGGAAGCGGAGGCTGCAGCAAGAGAAGCAGAGCAGAGCAAAAAGTACGACGAACTTCAGCAGCAGCTTCAGATTATGATGAAGATGTTTAAGTCGCAACTTCCACCTTCATAGTGTATGACATAAATATTTTTATCATTTTAACATTTAACATTTAACATTTTTTGCAAAAACAATATGAATTCACTTTTATTTATTGATATTAATATTATTTTATTCCCTTATGTTGAAATATTATATAAATTTATTGCTATTGGTTGCTTTTGAAATGTTGCTTTTGAAATTTTGCTACAGGAGGGCAGAAAAAATGAAAAATTTAATAAAAAAAATCCCAAAAATAGTGGCGTTTTTGTATAAAAGCGCCACTAAAGAACATGTTCTTTTGCGGCGTTTGTAAAAAATGCCACTAAAGAACATGTTCTTTAGCGGCGATTAGAAAAAAAACGCCGCTAAAGAACATGATCTTTAGCGGCGTTTTCCCTTAAGCGCCGCTAAAGAACATGTTCTTTAGCGGCGTTTTTTCCTAAGCGCCGCTAAAGAACATGGTCTTTAGTGGCATTTTTTACAAACGCCGCTAAAGAACATGTTCTTTAGTGGCGTTTTTTTCTAAGCGCCGCTAAAGAACATGATCTTTAGCGGCGTTTTTTTCTAAGCGCCGCTAAAGAACATGATCTTTAGCGGCGTTTTTTTCTAAGCGCCGCTAAAGAACATGGTCTTTAACGGCGTTTTTGTTTGTAAACGCTGCAAACATTTGCGACGTTTTCATTAGCGGCATTTTTTCCGGCGCTTGAAGAAGCGCCGCAAATATCTTTAGTGGCGTTAAAAAGCGCCGCTAAAGGCCTAAAAAAACGCCGCTAAAAACCTGTTTTGGTGTAGTGTAAAAATCATCCATAAAACTTCTTCTAAATTAAAAACTTTCATACATATGTTTAACGTCCCTTATATGGGCCTATGGGGCCCAAAACATACATTCAGGGTGGTTCAGGACCAAACCGTAAACATATGAAACTTTTGCAACACTTAGAAAATTTTCACACTTTGGAGAGTCACACGCCCGTGTTTTCAACCCGTGTAACTCTCTGTTTATAACTTCATCACCCTTGTCAGTCGTACACTTCATATAAATAACAAGAAACGTGTATGGGCTCATTTCTCATTAAATTTCTCATATATATACACAATTTCACGTTATGTAATTATACAACATATATCAGCCATATCTCTGTAATCTAAATATATTTTTATAACAACTTATCTTGATTTCATACTGTTTCATATTTAATCTTAAATAACCAAAGTATTTGAAATATCATCTTTATGCAAATAGTACACATGAGGTATATAATTCCATAATTATGAACAAACACATTTATCAAACATTTTCCATATTCATATACCATACCAATGTCTCATGTCTCCATATATCAATAACCGTCATTTTCATGAATTCCGAGTTCAATTTCATAATTATTTGTCTCGTATTCAATTTATTCCATGTCGAAACTTTATTCATTAATACGTTTGAATTATCAATACATGTGGACAGTACATTCAAGATGAACAATTATATAATCACAAATGAATTCATTTATCAACCAAGTTCTATACTCATATCTTATCAACTCATACTTCCTGTATCACATAATTCCATGTAACACTTACCAAACTTTGTCAAATTAGTGAACGCCTTACGGAATTGAGTACTTCGTTTTCTCGATGCCATAGTTCAACTATGGTCTTACACATCTTCACAAATGATGCCATAGTCCAGCTATGGTCTTACACATATTCAAATATCGATGCCATAGCCCAGCTTTGGTCTTACAGGTAATCACATATCACATAACGATGCCATAACCCAGCTATGGTCGTACACGAATCACATATCTCACAAATATATGGTCGTACACGAATCACATATCTCACAAATACAAGATCACTCTTGCCATACAGTAGCATATATCACACCGATGCCATATCCCAAATATGGTCTTATACGGAAATCACTTGTCACTTGTAGCCGAAGCTACCACTATTCACTGATCAGGTAGCCGGAGCTACCATTTTTCACTGATCAAGTAACCGGAGCTACCACTTTTCACTGATCAGGTAGCCGAAGCTACCACTTTTCACTGATCAGGTAGCCGAAGCTACCACTTTTCACTTGTCATTTGTCCTTGATCAGATAAGTGTAGCCGAAGCTATCACTTATCACTTTCACTTGTCTTTGATCAGATAAGTGTAGCCGAAGCTATCACTTATCACTTGTTGCCATGGTCCAACCATGGTCTTTTCCTTCAATTAATATTGTCACTGAACTGAAATGTTCAATTTGATCATTTATTCAATTTTCATGCTTTTACATTATTCACAATTTTATCATCAATACATATGAAATAACACATTATGAAATTCATAAAATTAACAAATAATCACCAAAATTTAGCCATATAAACTCACAAGTTCAATTTTTGTATTATAACGATAATCATAATTTCATAATAAATATTCCAAATAAAACATTATATCATTTCTAATCCAACACTTATCGATTATAATCGGGCATGTAATCAATTTATACACGAGTCATTCATATATTTTTTCCTCCTCCTCTCCATCCACATCCTTGGTATAAATAACACACTTGTAAGTAACCTTATCCATAATTTTCACTAATCACTTATGTGAATATTTAAGCTATCCACCCGTGTCATAGTCACTAAATTATTTATATCTGAAGCTACAGAACTCCAAATTAAGATCCGCTAATTTTTCCTGAAACTAGACTCACATATCTTCTTCCTATAAAAATTTCATAATTTTTGGTTGGGCCTTAATACAGTTTATTCATTGAAGTCTCCCCTGTTCTGCTGTTTGATAGTTCCGACCCTTCTTCACTAAAAATTAATTATCTCCTTGTACAGGATTCGGATGTTGTTCCCGTTTGTTTCTCTTGAAAATAGACTCATTCAGGATTCTAAACATATAAATTTAAGCCCCTAATTATTTTTATCCAATTTTTGATGATTTTACAAAGTCAGAACAGGGAAACCCGAAATCATACTGACCTTGTCTCACAAAATTTATCATATCTCATGATTTACAATTCTATTATTTCTTCTATAACAAACTAGACTCAATAAGCTTTAATTTCATATTTTATCCATCCTCTAATTCCATTTCTACAATTTTTGGTGATTTTTCAAAGTTAGACTACTACTGCTGTCCAAAACAGTTTTAGTGCAAAATGTTGATTTCCATTTTGCCCCAAAGTTCACAATTCATACAATTCAGTCCTTACTCAATTAACCCCTCAATTAAGATAATTTTCTCAATTAATACTTTTCCTAGACATTATAAGTTATTTCATAGCTATTGAAATTCAGAATTTCTACATAAAACTCTAACTTCAAACTCTTTTACAATTAGGTCCTAAACATTCACTTTCTATTCAAGTCTTTCAATAAAATCAGCATATAAACAATTTAAAGCTCTAATTCCATGCCAAATCATCATATACTTCCAGCACATATTCATAGCAACTTTCAATTTCTTTCATAGAATCAAAAACTAATGAATTTAACAAGTGGACCTCGTTGTAAAAGTCACAAAAAACACAAAAATTTCAAGAAATAATCAAGAATTGAACTTACTTGAAGTAAAAATATGAAAAACCAGCTTAAGGGAACTCTTCCATGGTGTTTTTGCTAATGAGAATGCAGAAAAATAAAGAGAAATCTAGATAATTCAACTTTAGTCCTAGCTTTATTAAGTAAATTTTGTAATTTTCCAATTTTGCCCTTAATTCTCCTTATTTTCCTGCTGATTTCATGCCATTTCCGTCCAGCCCAAAGAGACCTTGGGCCTATTTTCCTTTTAAACCCTCTTTCTTTTATCATTTAAGCTATTTAATCATTTCCCACAATTTTGCATTTAATACAATTTAGTCCTTTTTGTTCAATTAACTATCAGAACTTTAAAATTTTTTGACGAAACTTTAATACTGACTTATTAACACTCCATAAATATTTATAAAAATATTTATGGCTCGATTTAAAATTCTCGAGGTCTCGATACCTCGTTTTTGATTCTAATTATTTTAATATTTATTTTTAGTACACTATTCACTACTTCAAAATTTTTCCTAACTTCACATTTAACTTATACTCACTAAATTAATAATATTTCCTACTCATTTTTCCGATTTAGTGATCTCGAATCACTGTTCCGACACCACTGAAAATTAGGCTGTTACAACTAGGACTAGCCTTTTCTAGACAGCTTGCGTTAGTGGGCACTCTCTTGAAACATGCTCAATTGATTCCAACACATTACCACATATTTGACACGAGCCATCGTCCTTTAATTGACGACGACATCTCTCCTCGTTAGTTAACAGTTGGCCATGTAAACACAGCTAGAGGAATTGTGTTATCTATTGTGGTACCTTAATTCTCCAAATAGCTTTCCATTTCTCGTTCATATCAGGCCAAATATCTTTCTGGATGGATTTATAGCCCCTTGACACCGTATAATTGTCTAATTTTGAGGCCTTCCACACACAAATATCATTGCCTTTTGCTTCTAAAGGTAGACTGGATTCAACAAAGTAATGTACAATCTCCAATGGAAGTTCACCAACAAAACAATGTCAGTTCCAATCCCTCACAGTTGTCACCATCCCAAAGATTGTAGCTTCCGGGAACAAAGGTTTCATTTGAGTGCAATAATTGATCAACAAACCAAAGTCCCTAACCAAGAGTCTATACAAAATTTTACATCACAACCATTACCAATCCTTCAAGCCACGTTCTCTTTTAAATCCTCCCAAATGCTCATCATTGATCTCCACACATGGCTACATTGGTTCAAGGATACACCACTAAGAAATGTTTCAGTAACCTTATATTTAGCATGTAAAACTTTCACCCACAGTACATCCATCTTGTTAATAAAATTGATCTCAATTCTAAATCCTCTGCTAAAGCCTTTCCAAAGTCCACTTTGGCTTGAAATTTAACGATATAGTAGTTGTTATCAAGATCCATTAGTTGGAATGCTCAAGTCGGCTTCCATAAAGAATAGAGCTTACTACATAAAGTGCTAAATCCAATCTTTTTTGCCCATCATTTTAATAATCATGGGCCTTTCTATACTTTTTCGGACCATCGAGTGTACTCTATTGGAGAAACGAATATTCAGTATCCCATCAACAATGAACGTGATAGCATCTCCCTCCCTCATATCAAAATCATCATTCTCGTAATCTTCCTTGTCTCTATGGCTCTGCTACCGTTAGTAAGCACATATTTGAAAGAAGGAAAACCATTGAGCTCTATCATTCCTTTGTCTCCCACACTCGGAGGCTTATCGTCCTGATGTCGCACTTTATTTGTCACTCTGTCTTCGTTTGTTTCCGCATCCGTATCCATTTTATCTTCCCTAATGTTATAATTAAATAAATTTTAATATTATAATAATTAATATTATATAAATTTTTAAATAATAAATTTTATATTTAAATTGGAAACCTACTTTTTTACTATTGCATTTTAATTATACATCATGTTCATATCAAATAGGAAGTGAATTAAGAAAAGACTTCACTTATATTATTTTTGCTACCTTCGTCAACCATGTGATTTCTTGAATCACATCAAAATCTTCTATTCTAAATGCAGTCCTATCAATGCCTACAAATTGTGCAATTAATCATCTTTTCCTTCAACTATGCACACTAAAACTATTAAAAATGGGAAAATAATGCATGATATCAGCATTACCTATAATTAAGCACAATCAATATGAGTTACGATTAAAATTTTAAATTTTAAAAATATAAAATTAAAAATTATTAAACTAAACTATAAAGATTAAATCCGTTATTTATGTATAATACAAGGGTAAATAACAAAATTTGACCTAATGTTTTTGCATATAACATGATATATGTTTGATGAGAAATAAATTTGTCAAATTGACAATTTTTGATAAAAAAATACTTTAAACTATTAAAATACAAAACTAAATCACAAATTCTGTAAACGCACAAGAACTAACATTATATTTTGGCATAATTCGTAAACGATCCACATCCATAGCAAAAGGTTAATCCATCATGAATGACTTAATGAATAATTTTAAAAAATTATTGAAAATAAAAAGATTAAATATTATAATTATACATAAATTTGAATGTATAATATTATATATAAATTTTAATTTTATAAAATTTTATACATAATTATTTTATTTGATTCTATTTTTACGAACATACTATTTTACATTTTCATATTATGCAGAAATATAATTCCTATATAGAAGTAATCAAAATTAGTTAGGGCCCATGCAGTACCCATAATGGGAGACATACAGAGTACCGGCCTTTGCAATATGCCGAGAGACTTCAACCACTCTCGTTGTTTCAGTAGGGAGACACACACAAAATTAAAAGAAGAAGAGAGAATTGGATGCTTACCTTTCCTTTTCTTTCCGTGTTGTCCTTCCTCCTTCCTCCTTTTTCTTATTATTATTATTGGATAAACTGCATAAATAGTAATTCGATTATTAAAAAATTTCTTATTAAGTCACCTAATTTTTTTTAAAAAAAATTAGTCTAAAATCACTAAAATACTAATAATTATCTTAATGGCATATTATCGACTGACATAGGTATTATTGTTAATACAGGAGAACGTGGATTCAAGTGTGTTGAAACACATCTTTCTATTTATAGATTTGAGAAGGACTATAAATACTTCTAATTATTATATCGAAAAAAGTATATATGATCAAAACCTATAAAGAGAGTATTAAAATAAAATACTTTTTCCCCACCTAATTTCCATGCTATTTTATAATTAAAATTTAAAAAATATTTTAAAACCCAAACGGTACCGTTTTTGGTGCTTTAAAACCATGAAAATCTGATATATCTCCATCTTCTTCCATTATAGAGAAAGGGCAAAGTAGAAACAGTGAACGAGGAATTAAAGTAAGAACACTAACGAAAACTTGAAAATTAATTGGATCAAACAACATTAGATAATTACAAGCTTGCCACCGATCCATCATTTACAGTATTAAAAGTTTTAAAAAAAATGACATCGGATCGGGTCACGACTCATGGTCCACCTCCGGCTTTGTCACAATATATCTTGCCAAAAACGTCGAGAGTGGCGACGAAGGCAATGAAGCACAGACTCATGACTAGGACAACGGTAGGGGAGATCTTCAAGCCCAGAGCATCGTCTGTGTAGAACCGAACCATGTTGCTTCCGGATCCAGAGTTGACAGAAGCCGAGGCGGAGGTGCAGCGCCTCCCTTATATAACACTGCGGCGACGCATTCCGGCCGTCGCGGCAGCCTTGCCTTCTATTCTTCAACTTTTCCCCTATATTCTTTAGGGTTTTAAAGCACTCAAACTTATCAAAACAGTACCGTTTTGGCTTTTAAAATAGTTTTTTTTATATATTTTAATTTTAAAATGACATGTAAATTATGTGGAAAAATTAATGGAAAAAATGCAAGTTAACTTATTATTAGAATTTTAACGGTTTTTGATTAAAATAAATTAATTGATAAGTTAGATGATTTTTTTTTATAATTTTAGTATTTTAACGGTTTTCGATTAAAATAAATTAATTGATGAGTCAGATGATTTTTTTTATAGTTTTTTTAGAGTTAAGTGCCTTAATAAGAAAAATTTTAATAATGAGTAACAATATATGTAATTTACCCATAATTATATATACAAGTTGAGAGATCCATTTATATTACTTTAAAAGAAAAACAAGTATTAAATGTAATAATAAATTACTTTGCACTTTCAATTGGAGAATTCAAGTATTGGAAACTAGAGAAATCTAAAAAAATATTTTAAGGATTAGGATTAAATTATAATTTTTTGTAAGGGTAAAGTGTAATTTTATCTTATATTAATTTATAATTTCATCATTTTTAAAAGGATGAAATAAAAATCTTTTCAATTTTGAGGAACGAAGTATAAATTTACCATTTTAGCCCCTGCTTGCACGCATAACAATTTATTTAATAAAAAAATTTTTAATACCTATGCTATATGTAAAGTAGTTCACTTAAGTTGGTGTCACGAACTCGACACTAATTTAGTTATAAAATTATTAAATTGTTATTGTTTTAATATTATTATAAAGGTATTCTCATCTTTTCATACTTTCATATAGCCTTCAAATAAAACAATTAAAAAATAATATTTAGAAATTGAGCACAAAACTAACAAGTTCATAAAAAAAAATCCTTACCACTTCACTAATGAATATCTGTTAATATATTTTTAATATATAAGATATTTTCGTTCACCAAAATGGTGAGGGTGGAAAAATCTAATATATATATATAAACAATATTTGGCCATCACTCTCTCTATACAAAAGTATATATTAGAATATCATTATGATGATATGATACACCATTCATCACTTTTGGTGTATCATTTCTTCCTTTTAGCTTACTTTTCTTTTATAATCTTAATACCAGAAATGGCACATTTATCATTATATGTTGCATAAGAAACAACAAATAATAATAATTCAACCCACACTATTTGGACAATACATGTTTTCTACATTTAACTCTTATACTCTAAATAAGATTTTCAATAATTTGGGAACATTAACATGTTTAAGAGCAATAATTTTATGCAGAAGCGAAGAGAGAACAATATTTTAAGGGTCGAATGAAATATAAGTTTTTTATAGTCTATATCTTTATAATTTTTAAAAAATTAAATTAAATTTTTATATTTTTATGGGTTCAAAGTACAATTTTATATTTATTAATTTAAAATTTAAAAAAAATTTAAATAGCTTAAATAATAATTTTTTATTTTAAGGGTTTTGGCCCTACTATCCCCTAAATTTACCTCTGATCTTATGACTGGTTTCATGAGGCTTTCCCACTATAAACTAAGTTTATTAATTCAAAACCCACCTTTAAATATATATAACTGATTAGATTTATCTAAATTTGATTCAAGTCAAATAAAATCTATCAAATTGAACAAATTACCTAATCTTTGGTAAAGATAGCAATGAGACAAGTCGAGACCATTTTTGGTTGCCCCAATCCTGACTCCATATATCCTCAATATAACTCAATTAATACCATCCGAAAAATCAAAACTATACTGACCCAACCCAATATGTGACATTTTTTTATCAAAATAATTTTATAATTTTATTATTTTTAAAGATCTTATTAATTATTATCTAGGTATAATTATGTTAGAGCAACTATTAATGTAAACCTTATTGGGTTAATTAATTTAAATTAATATCATATATATTAAAAAAAGTATTTTAGTAATTATCTCAATGCATGACAAGTTTTTGGTAAATATGACCCGATTGATTAAAAAATTAAACCCAGGGGTCCCATCCCAAAACCTAATCTTAAAAAAAAAAAAATCCAACAATATGAAATCGAGTC
This sequence comes from Gossypium hirsutum, assembly GCF_007990345.1. Classification (NCBI taxonomy): domain Eukaryota; kingdom Viridiplantae; phylum Streptophyta; class Magnoliopsida; order Malvales; family Malvaceae; genus Gossypium; species Gossypium hirsutum. The sequence goes on from NC_053431.1 coordinate 120,314,206, forward strand.
TAGTCAAAACGGTGGAGTTGGGGTTTATTTCATCTCTAGTCCTTGCACAAATACGAAATTTTGGATTGTATTTCACGCGCCGGAAAGAGGAAGTAAAACCATAGTTATTTTGCAGAAAAAAAGAAGCAAAAAATCATTAGCATATTATTTATTAAAGGGTAGAAGAAGTCAAAGAAAGATTTCTTGGGGAAGCGGCCAAGCCATAAAAGCCACCATATCCTGTTCTATTCCTCCTTTCCTTTATTTTTCTTTCTATTTTGTTCCCATTACACCTTTTCTTTCATATCTTTCAAGATTCTTTATTTTATTTGATTTTCCACCCATTTGTGTTTTAAATCTATACTTAAATATTCTTCATGTTTTCAACCCCTTTTTAACTTTTCTTTTTTATTTTTTTCAATAACATGCACCAACTTCTCAAATTTGTTCGAGAGGATGATTTTTTAAAAAAAAAGTTTTTCAAAGTTTCTTATCAGGTCCTCAGAAAACTGATATTATTTTTTATTAAAATTTTTTCTTTTGATTCTAATGAGAGCCTCTAGGGTTTGAGCGCTTCTTTGAGACACATAATCACCTACTAATAAAATGTTAACACTAACCCTTAATAAGAATTGAGCCTGTACTCTACTACATGTAAGACACCTATGAGCCTATTAACTTAATTGGCTAGAATATCATGAATATAGTAAATTTAAGACTTGCATAATCACCATACCAAACGTTTTAAAAAATATGTCAACTTTGAATAAACGGCACTTAAATTATTATTACTTTTTCAAAAAAATCGAAAATCTTTCATCAATCTAATTTGTTTAATAGGTATTTAGAAATATTAAAACGGTACAAATAATTTAATTTGCTTTATCATGCAAAACATGATCCACGAACGGCCCCTCGATAATTTAGCAACTTTAGCTGCTTCCATAGGTAAAGAAATTCACCATTTGGAAAAGGCAATAATTTAATGCAATGTTTTTGGTTGTATGTAATCATGTGTCAAATGGATGATTCATAAAATAAAATAAAAAAAAATCAAACTTTACTATATATCTAAGCCCTAGTAAGGGCATTACTCATGATAAGAAAAAAATACCCATCCAAAAATAACTAAATAAAATTAAACTTTTTTAATTATAAATTTGATCCCTCTAATTTATTAAATTTGGTTATCACACTTTATAAAAAAAACTGAGTAATCAATTAAATTAGATAACACAATCAAACATTATCGTTAACTCATTGACTTAAAAAACATTAGTTCAACAACTTTTTTGGTAAAGAATCAATAAAAAGCAATTGTTCAACAATTTATATGCGAAAAATTAGTAAAAATTAAGGGTTTTCTCAGTTATTGTATAGTATGAGGACCAAATCCTAATAAAATTAACTAGGACTAATTTCTTAATTTTTAAGAAAATATAAGAATAAAATTCATAATTAAATCTATATTATGCTCACTAGAGTTTCATAAACTTAATTATTGAATAATAAAAAATGTAAGGGCTTATTGGTGAATTTATCAATCAAATAGCAAAGACTTCTGATATAAAGCTTCCATGTCAAGTTGGTTTCCCACTTTTCTTTTTAATTTGGTTTCTTCAACAAATGTGTATTTGAATTCCAAACCTTACTTTCCACTCACTTCTACTAAAAACTTTCTTTTCTTTTCAAATTCCCCTTCCCCCACCTCTAGCGTTGGTGCTGGTTCATGGATATTGAACCCTTGTGGGATCTTGGGGGGTGGTTTTTTATTTTCATTGATTGCATGGCAGCTACACCTAAAACACCATCATCATCATCATCATCCATAGTGGCTGAGACCTTTGCCAAATCCCACTCTCTCCTTTTCCTTCTCACCCTTTTCTTCATTTTCCTTCTACTCCTTAACCCTAAACCCACAAATTACCCCATGGACTCACCCAATGGCACCCCTTCTATCCCTTTCAAAAGGCTTCTTTTAGATGCTTCCTCAAACATGAATTTGCATCCCAAGCAAACACGAACCTTGGGTACGTCGTCTTCGTCACGTAGAGAGTTTGGAGCCGAAGCTCACGAGGTTCCGAGCGGTCCCAACCCTATTTCCAATAGGTGATGTAATCGGAGTTGAAGCTTGAAGAACATGGAATATGTGACAAAAAAAAAAGTTATATTGTTAATTTGTTTTTGTGATATCTTTATGCCTAGCTACTTATATTTTTAGATCCTCCATTAATATATTTGTTGTCCTTTTTGTGATGAGTTTTGTTTTGGTTATGGACTAGAAATGTATAGGAAGAAAGATACTCTATTATATATATATAAACATATATATATTTCTACATGTTTTATCATATATAGATGATCGATAATGGTGGTGGTATGGTTTCTATGATTTCATTCAATTCCATGTTGGATTAATTAAGTCATGATGATACTTTTATTCCTATCATTCATATAATTAATTTCTTATGGTGGGTGGGATATGAACCTCTTTTTTGTAACTTTTTTGCAAGTGAACGAAAGTGTGATTGCTAGTGAATTGCTTTTGTTTGCTTCTTTTTTTCTATTAAGGAAGCTTTTAAGTGCATTGATTAGCTTCCATGGGGATGTTTCTTTAAAGATGAAAGGAAAGGATACGAAGGGAAATGAAGGGGGGCAGCTAGCTGTGTGTAGACTGTGACAGATCTATGTCACAGTGAAGAAGGACAACTTTTTTTGTTTGGTGTTGGTGTGAAGAAATAATTTTGGGGTTGGGTTCAGTAAATTTGGACATTGCTTTTGTCTTTGTGGGAACACATAATCCGAGAAAGTCGAGATGCCCCTAAAGTCATGATTTGATAATTATTACTGTGTCATTTTCCTGTTAGTTGAATACGATATATATTGTTATCCAATCATGTTTTTTCTCTTTCATTTAATTATTATGTTTTCTTTTCAATAACATCTTCAACATAAGAAGAAAAAAAAATTATTGACACTCAAATTGATAGTCTTTACACTTTCTTCAAGTAAAAATATTTTATTTTATCAATAAAACAATTTTAGATTACAACAAAAGAGAGAGTTTGAAGGGTATAATCAATGAGTTCATTAGATATGATCAGTTAATTATTAGTGTTTTTTGTCATTGATTAAACAAGTTGTTCTATAATAATGTCATAACATAGGAAATGTACAAAAGGAAGATAAATCAAGAATGTTGTGAATAATAGCATCCAATTCTTATGAAACTTGAGCCAATCCTCAACGTTGTTAAAGAGCTCAGAGCAATTCGATTCAACAATAATTTTAATCTATTCATTTCTTTTTCTAAATTCCACCGTTACTTGAATAGTTTGGACCTCGACAGAAAGGGTGGAAGATGTGTTGATATAGACATTGTGACCATCAAAAGCCTGAGTGTATGGAGCATAGTTGAAGTTGGAGCATCTCTAGATGGTCTAGGCCTAAAGGCATAAAAACACCTTATATGTGCAATAGATTTTGTCGTCATGGGTAGGTGTTAGAGAGGTTTACGGTACCACAAAGATTGTGATTTGTAAGTTATTATAGAGTACGATTGGAAAAGAAAAAGGTAGAATTTAGAAATTATTAATCAAATTCTTATTGAAATTTCAAAAGGTTTAAAATATAAACCCATTTTCTCTCTTGTTTTGCTCTCCCGAGGAGAGCTACTTCTGCCGGTGCCATTTGTTTCTCCGGCCACCGTTGTAGGCTTTTCAAAAGGTCTCTCCCCTCTTCAACCAAAAGCATAACAAAACGACACCTTTCATGCTTCGTGCATTTTCTTTGTCGGAGAGAGGGTTGTCGCTGACCTTGACTAGACGGTCTCCCACTGCTTCAATCCATTGTTGGTAGCACCTCCAGTATGCTGCTTATCTTTTTCGTTTCTACTCTGCCACCATTGGCCTGCTCAAATCTTCGGTAGGAGATCTCGAGCAGCTGTGTTTGTTTAGTTATTAGTTTAGATGTTGATGTGGTGATTGGTTGTTTGGTCATGGAACAACCGGTCACTGGCCCCTTTCCTATCATAGGCTTTGTCCGTATTCCAGATTCCGACTATGTTTTCTAGAAGGATGAAGTCTAGCCAGATTAATAATTTTTCCTTCTACCTATGATGGTTGTGTTCCTCGACTTTCTTGTGCTTGTACTTGTTTTCTTCATAAAATTTTCGAGTCCATTAATCGGTGGAGTTAGGAGACTACTGCGTGTTTGTATAAATGGTTGAAACCTGCTATTAGGATTGGGATAGATGCAACATAATCCCACTTTCAAATCCACTATTAAGGAGATTAATCGGTACTCGTTTGTTGGCATTTGGTGATGTTTCTAGTTGTTTCTCTCCCCAGTCTCCACCCTTTCCAATGAAATGAAATCTTATATTTCACCTAATACGATAATTGAAAATAAAAAATATAATTTGTAAGTTGCAAGGAAACCATGATGGAAAAATATGTGAAATAAATATTAATGGGTTTATTACACTTGGCCCCAAAATCAAAATGACCCCACTCTATTACTTTTGACTAACCGGTAAACAAGATCATATCACAGGAACAAATAATTTGATTTGATTGATTTTTCATTTTAAATTTGAAAACAAAGCTGAAACAACTTATTTCACTTTTTCTTTTTAACCCAAATCCATATTTTTGCAACCTACAGAGCAAGATCCGAATAAATCACATTCGCCTGCTTCTAACTCTGTGGCATAACAACATTCAAGTGTCCGTATTTCTGCATCACTTTCCTGGTTGCCAGTGCAGCTGCCTCGCTAGCTCTCAGCGTTCCAGCTGCCATGATAGCAGCAAATTCACGGCTTATCTCTTCTTGGACCTTGGCTCGAGCATCCCCAAGAGGGTCTGTTGCAGCTCCACTGGTCGATGATTTCTCCTGTGCTCCTGTCGGTTTGACAGATGATGTAGTCTTATCCGTCTCCGCGTGGTTTGGCTGCTGATCAGCCTTCACCTTACTGCTAACCTCGTCTTTCTTAGTGGTATCAGATGAACTGTTCACACTGGCACTTGAGGGCTGAGATGGCTGAGCAGAAACAGAAGGCTTGAATTGGGGAACTTGAGGAACAGCACCAGCCCTCAAAGTTGTCTCCAGATTTTGTATCATGGGCACTGTATAAAGCATGAACAAAATGGTCATGTTTACATATTGTTTAACTAATTAGCTGAAAAGGCAATTACACTCGAGTTCAAGTAACATAGGTTGTGGTAACTTACTTAAAAGTGAACCCATTGGACTGCTCATAACTTCATTTGGAAGTTGCAAAATATAGTCTGGAATGTTAGTACCAACTAGAAATTGGGCAACTTCATTGCTGAAGTTGTTGCAATTGTGGGTAAGCAAACTGTAGGTCTCGGCTGTGTAACGAGGACTAATCTCCTGTAAATACATCTCAAACAAATCTTTAGGCACATGAGTGACACCTAGATCGATCACTTTAATTGGTCTCCCGTATGGTGCTGTCCCAGCAGGAATGTGTTGGATTCCTCCACCGAAATAGTATTCATTACCATAAACTACTATACCAGTGTGCCTATCAAGCAAAGAAAAACCAATAAACCAAGTCAGAAATCGCAAACAATCAGATGCTACTATTGTCTACCCTCAAACGAATGCTTACCATATTCCCTCAATAACCTTCCCTAATAAGGTCATCGACAGCTGCCGAGCCAGTCCCTGACTCAAGTCATACACATTCAAGGTGACCTTATGACCCTCCTGCCACCAATCCAAAGCCATCATTAGTTCACATGCATCTTTGATGAAAGATATTATAAAGAACCAAGAGCAGATATGCAAAGAAATATAACAGAGCAAAGGAAAGAATAAAAAAAAAAAAGTTAATATATATGCAAAGAATTTAATACCTCAGCCATTCCTGCAGTTCAATATAAAAGGTCTTGCAAGAAAAAGAAAAATGCAACCACTAATTTATTGGAGAAGATAACCTGTCCAAACAGAAGTCCAAACATATCAATGAGATCAATTATAAGGAAGCATCTTGCCTACAATAAAATTTATTATGATAATATGATGTCCAATAATTATAAAAATTATGCTTGAATTCACCGCTTAAAAGTATGACCCTATCCTAGACCTACGTAATTCTGATTTGTGATTGATTAATCTTAATACAATTAATTGTAAGAGAAATACTCTCTGGTTTTACAAGCAATTTTTCCTACTAAACACTTCTTATTGTGTTTATCTCAAAATAAAATAACTAGATTTCAGCACTTCAGCACATTCATCCGTGTTACTCGATGGCAAACATCCAACATCTATATTTGAAAATTACATATTTATATCAAAATTTATACCTAAACTAGCCAATTAGTAACTAGCTTAAACGACAAAAAACCTAACTTTTCACCCAAGAAAATTCGATTGACTTAAAAACTCCCAATCTTCCTCACAACAAACCACGAAAATTAAAATTTACAACTCCACAGTGAAACATAACACACAATCCAAACTGCGAACGTAACCGAATTGAACAATACCAAAAATATACATAATCAAAATCGCTTCAAATTTAAAATATAAACACAAAGACTAAACTGAATCAAGAAATCCAAATTTCAAATTTATTAGGGGAATGTAAACTATACGAAGAGGGAGACAAACGCACCTGAGATCGCAATCGCAAAAGCTTTTCTAGTTCTTATTCCTCAAATTGCCGCTTTGCGTGAGATTGGAAACTGGACGAATTAAAAGGAAAGAGGTCAATTTATAGTTGGGCGGTTAGGTTTGTTCGGTGCTCCGAGATTCTGCATGATTCGCAGTCTTCTATGACCTTCTAGAACTTACTATCCAATCTATTTCTGACACGTGTTGATTTTAATGTGTTAAGGACGGTGACGGTCCTAAGTGGCAAAAGAAACGCGGCTCTGGAGTGAGCCGTGAGGAGTCCCGCGCCATGTACAGCGAGCGAGTTTGTTGTTTTTGGTTTAATTTGGATTTTAACCCTCCTATTTGGTTAAAATGTTAGATTTAATCCTTTATCTTAATATGATTATAATTTAATTTTCCGCTTGGCGATGAGGTACCCTAAAATCCAATCAATCATATTTCAATTAACAATATGTACCAAGGAAAAATATTCAATTAAATCCTAAAATTAATTAGTTGATAAACTAAAACCATAATTAAACATTTGCTTTTATTAAGATGATTAATATCTCAAATTAAGTGAGCCCAGATTTGATATATATATAAGCTCAAGCCCAAAATAAGCATAATGGACCAAAGAAACATCAAAACCCATAAAGGGTTATCTTCGCATAAGCATTACATCTCTTTTTCAGTTGCAACTTATATTCTTTCCGTCATATATTCCTTTTTATAAATGTAAATCAATATCAACTAACAAATTAAGCTTAATTCACTTATCCCTTTCTCAAGACAATACTCCAAGTTATGGGTATTTGTGGTTAATTGAGTCTTAGCTCAGCATTGTTACTAATGTAGTAGAATGTGAATTTGAGTGTGCTGAAACATATTATCTCTCTATTTATGAGTTGAGAATGGGTCTATGGGTAGCTCTAAGTATTATATCAAAAAAAATAAATACGATCAGAACCTATAATAAAATTATTAAAAAGAATTACGAATATTTCTGAAAAAATAGATATGGTTGGAGAATATTTATAGTTTGACTTGTTAAGCATGTAGATATTACACCATGAATCAATTTTATGGATTTGGTTAAATTTTAAATTTGTAAAAAAATATAAAAACTCTACAAACAGTACATTAAATAATTGCCTTATGTTTACTTAACTTTAAATATATGTAAAACTAAGAAAAAAATATAAATTAAAAGTCAACTAAACTCGTCGATTCTGTTATGAAGATTCATAATTTATAACCAAATGACTTAAACTATTTTAAAACTTTATAAATTGAATTGATATTGTGAACCAACTTAATCATAAATTAATTTGAACCAACTTTGATTCATTTAGTGCATTTTGTTAGTCTATAATTCATAATAGAGTTATTCATGACAGAATCCTTTCGGCTTGTCCTAAAAGTCCACTTGAAAGTTGAGAGGGTTCTGTCATGAATAACTCTAAAGTGATCAAATTGAAGAACAATAGCTAAATCACTGACTTATGAAAGTAATGACAAAATTTGACAAAATTTAGTTCAAAACTAAAATTTCAAAACTTAAAAAAGTAAAAAATCTGAAATGAAGTAAATTAGAATACACAACTTACTTAAATTCCAAAGATTAATAACAGAATTTAATTTTTTTTATTCTCCTGTATTAGATTAAATTGAGAGCTCATTCAAGTAAGATTCTCATAAAAAAAAGCAAAAATTTTCAAAGTGTTAATTTTTGTATTCACAAAATTTTTATTCCAAACATTATATATAAAAAAAATATTAAAATAGTTTGAATTTTAAAGACTAGATTATTAAAATATTCAATCAAAAATTTCAGATATAAACCTTTAAAAGGACATAAAAATATATAAAAAAAATTAAATATGAAAGAAGATATTTGAACAAATATCAACTTTTTATTTTGAGATGAATTGATAAAAAAAATTGAAGTTAGAAAAATCAAAAGAAAATTATTATGCCTTCTTGGGGACCTAAGCCTAAGACGAAAACGAAAACGAAATGAAATTAAGAAATAAAGACCACAAAAAATATACATGCAAAGTAAAATAAAGTAGGGTTTTTAGGGGTTTGTACATTAAAAAAAATAATGATGCAAAAGAACCTAGGGTTTTAGGGATTTGTACTTTTTATTTAGGGGGCTTTAGGGTTGTCAGTATATTCTTTTCTCTCCTACACGCAATTTCAAGGACTCCCAAATAATTTCCTTTTCGTAAATATCAATTATAATTATTTTTTTATTAACAACCACTTTGATTTTGGATCCAACTAGCTTACCCTTGCTTATTCAGACTTCACCATCATCATTTCATCTTGGGGTTTTTTACTCAATTAAAAAATTTTTTAAAAATTATTTCAATAAAAAACCCTTTCATCAAAGTATCATCTCATTAATACCACCACCTTGCCACCACCTCACGTAAATGTACCGCCTTCAACTTATTTAGTAAAAAATATGTGTTGAGTTCTTTATTGTATAGTGCACATATAATATCTTGTTTAATTTATTTATATCCTATTATAATTTATGTAAAGAATTATAATTTTTATAAATTTGCTATTAATAAACATTGTATCTTTTAGTATCCAGACTTACTAATGCTTTTTAATTTGATATAACGGCTTTTGAGTTATTTTTTATATATAAAAAAAGGATTATTATGCTTCCTAATAGTTTATGAGAATAAGACCTAATTCATACACATGTCATGACCCTGAATGTAAACATCGTATAACCTTTTTTCTATATTTTACAATATTAAAGAGTTATTCTCTCTATATATAAAAATTGTTTAAGTATTGATTTTTATATTAAGCAATTTAAGGATAATTACCTTAATATTACCTAAATTGATTAACCTTTGGATTTAATAAATTCAAGGATAACCACCAACTTTTCAAAATTATTATTATTATTTATTTAAAAAATTGAAAGCCATAGGAGTAGTTATTTCGATTGCTTAAACAAAAGCAAAGAATCTCGACGAGAATGACACATCTTCATAAAGTTTCATCATACCTTCACTAAATGATAAGCAAAGGAAAGACATTTTATAAAAAAAACAAAATAAAGTTAAAACTTTATTTAAAGATGATTATATATACTAATGTTTTGGTTGATTGAATATTAAAAAAGAATAATATTATTACAATGAAACAAAGGTTAAGACAAAAGCAAGAGTCTTTAGTCTTTTCCTTCCTTCCAACTCTTTAAATTTGTAACCTTCAATAAGTGGATCAAAACAATTTTTTGTTTTCACCTTTCAAACTTTTATAATCTTTTATTTTCTATTTTTCAATATAATTTTTTTATCACGTTTTTTTTAACAAATTTCTTTTATATTCTACTTTAGCATAAATAATGAAATAAAGTAGTTTTTTTTTAATTAATTTTCCTAACAAAATTAAAGACTCTCATTGTTGAAAGAAAAAATAAGAACACACATATTTTACATGAAAACTCTTTATAGGAAACGAAGAAAATTCACTAATGTTAAAAAACGAATGATACAAGAGGAATTTCGACTACATCTATTTAAGGGTTGAAAAATCCTGTTCTGTTTAAATATTTATAGATTCAACTTGTGTTACACGGTACGTACCCACTGTATTTATTTCATCAATAAGTGATAAGATTCCATCCACACAAACTTTTAACACTTTTTATAATAAAATTTGAAGTTTTTAAGGAGGAGGAGGTTGTTGTTTTTAATATATAGAAATTGTAATAAATGATATAAGTTGGATTGAGTGTTTGCAGCATTGTTACTGCAATAATTAGAAGGTTTGAATATATTTAAATTTGTATTTTTCTCTAATTTAAATGTTTTTGGGAGAATTATGGGTAGAAGTAACTTTTTTTTTATCTAAGAAAAAAGTTGATAAAAAAACCAATCTATATTAGATAATCGCCTTATCCTAAAGTAATGCTACAAGTGAAAAATTTTAACGACACTATAAAATAATTTGATTAAAGATATTCATGGATTGGATCGAAACTCAATTCTAAAATAATCTAAGTTCAAATTCAACTTATTCAAATTATTTGTTTTATTATTCAAAAATAATGAATAATTAATTTAATTTAATTATAAAAATATCAATATTAATATAAAATTATTTTATTTTTTATTTCTGAACAATAAAATAAATCAAATTGAATCAATCCAAAATTTAAAAGAAAAAAATAAATTTAAACTCGACCTCAAAAAATCGAATGAATCACCTAATTCATAAACAACATCAACTCAGGAACATAGCTAGGGGGCTTGATAGGGGCTCGAGCCCCCTAAAATCAAAAATTTTTAAATTTAGGTCCTTTAAATTTTTTAAAATTTTAAATTAATAAAGATAAAATTATACTTTAATCCCTTAAAAATGATAAAAAAATTTTAATTTAATCTTTTAAAAATTATAAAAATATAGACTAATAAAATAATAAAATAACATTTTTATTATCTTAAAAATTATAATTTAATTTTCACCCTAAAAATTTTTCTAACCTCACTCCTCCACTAACTACAAAATTGAATCTCTATAAAATTATTAATTGGGGGTTGAAATAATCAAAGCCCCAAATAAGTGAAAGTGGTTTTGGCGGGAAAAAAAGATTCCCCCACATAGGATGGTTGTGTTTATAGAATTAATTGATGATGTAATGACTATAGATAATCGTGCCCTAAAAAAAAAGTGGTAAAATTTTGTCGAAAGAAATATTAAATATATAGAAGAGAGTAGTAAAGCGATGTATCCTCATAATTGGTACATATGTATCTCATAATGATCTTTTTAACATGAATGTATACTATAATTTACTCACACTTAACTTCAAATTGTACTTTTAACACTAATGAACCAAATCAACCTATGGGCCTCATATATTTTTTCTTCAATGGAATCATGAGAGAATCTTTCACATTGTAGGTAAATTTTTATTATTTATTTCAGAGTTAATTATAAAAATTGCAACAATGATGAAAACTATCTCTAACATCTTGTTATTATTAATACTTGAGATTCAACATTTTAAAAATATATAATATTTTAATAGTTATAGATGAAAAGTTATAAATTACTGAAAATTATGTTACTTAATTAATAATAAATAATTATAATTATTTATATAGATATTTATTAAATAATTATGTTTATTGCTAAAGATATCACTATGACGAGACACGAGGCTTTCTATAAATAGGAGTGAAATTTCATTTGCATGACAATCTAAAAATATAGAAAAAAAAAAGTTTCTTTATGATCTCCCACCATCTTTTATATTCTTAGATTCTTCATAGAAATTGATATCCTTACTATGCATTCCTCAATAGACTGCTTTCGTCAATGCAAAACGTAGACAATCATTGGGCTTCATTGTATCCTCGAAGTTCATTTGCTAGTAACTCTTTTGCACACTATAATATAGGTGGGGACGAATAGAACCTTAAAGAAAGTGTATTGATACACACCTTGAAGCCTTCATTAATTTTTCATAAGCTTATTTTTGTCCCCACCCACCAACATAAATTCTACTAGCCATGACAAAATAAGGAATTTTTATGTATTGTTTCATATTTTCACGATGAGTTTTTTTTGGATGGAAAAAAAGAAAAGCTATAAACAAGTAGGACTAAATATCGTGAAGAGAATAAAGTGTGGTAATAGGTGCATTGTTGTGATGAAAGTTGAAGGTGACTTAGGATGATGAGAGTTAAGGTGAATGTAGAAAGGAAATTTGTGAAGAGAATTTAAAGTAATTTAAACCATGCAAAAGGATTTTGAATGAAACATTTGAACCCAAGTGATCCTCTAAAGGAGGTTATGAAAGAGCGAGTATAAAAGAAGTGAAAGTGTATAGATATTTAGTTTTGATTACTAATAATTCTTTTTTCTTTTCAAGGATGAATAAGATTATATTTTAGAAAATTGCAAATCCTGTAATAAACATATTATGATAATAACAAGGTTAACTTGGAACAAGTACCAACATTACTTAGAACAAGGATCCAGTTTAGAACAACTTTCATCCAGTGTAATTGTCATTTGAGAACAACTAATGTTCGAGATGACTTGTTTAGAATAATTGTGTTCCAATAATAATTATGCTTAAAACAATTGTTGTTCGAAATATATTTTATTTACATCAATTGTATTTTTAAGAAGAATCAACAAGAATAACATTACCACAAAGCAATTCTTATTCAAAACAACATCTAATAAGAACAGTTATGTTAAGAACTACTCATATTTAAAAGAACTCAGATTAACCTTTTTTCAGGAATAGCTCTCATTTAAGAACAACTCTTCATTAAGAATAACTTGTATTTCAAGAAATGTTTTGCAAAAGATGTTTCATAGGGCACTACTTCAACAAAGTAGAAGAAGTAGAAATGACCCCCACGGCTCTTGGGTTGACTTTTATTATTGGATGTTCCAATGAGCTTTGCTTAATGGATTAGATATGAAAGTAGTTAAGAAGCTCCGTGTAACATTTTCCCATTACATTGAGTGTTTATCCTGTTTTTTTTCTTTCAAAAACATAATGAACTCTTGTTCACTATTAACTTCCCTTTTACTAAAAAATAGTAAAATAATTCATATATGTTAGATCAAAGCGCAAATCGATCATTTCTGTTTAAAATTTCATTCATTTTTATTGTTAAAAATAGGCGTTGCTGACAAAGTAACTAGACAACTACACATAAAGTGTAACCTCCCCAGCCCAGCCTAAACATTAGACTCGAATTCAAGAGATTATATTGGCTGCCGAGATGACCTAGTATGATCAGAGTTTATAAAACAATAAACTTAAAACATTTATTTATATTAGAAGAAAATTTAATTTATTTTCAGAAAAGTTGACGAGTTATAAAAAGAAATGTTTTAGTTTAACTTCGATGATTCTTTTAGGAATACTCATTAGTAGCGAAAAGTGATTTTTAACTTAGTTTTAATAAAACTTATATTTTATGCTTAATTAATTAAAAATCATATTTTAAATTAATTTAAATGTCACGCATGCAAAATCAAATCTAACCAAAACCTAAGTTTCATACCACAGTTCAAAAATAAATTCATACAATCTTTGAATGATGAATTTGAAATATTTATAATTTATATATGTGAAATATTTATTTATTTTCCATCCATATCATGAGATTGACAAATTTTAGTATTATATATTTTTGAATGTGTATTTTAAATAATTATTTGAAATATTTTATGTACAAAAATGATATTTGAAATAATTATTTAATTTTATTATATTAGAATTTACCATACCCATAATGTAGGTAGAAAAAAATAAATATTTCACATATAAAAATTATATTTACTAAAAATAATGATACCTGAAATGATTAATTGATTTTTATATTAGAATTTATAATAAATAAATATTTAAAATAAATATTTAATATATAAAAATTATATGTAAAGAAAAAATATATAAAAAAAATTAGTTGATGTTTTTAAAAAATAAAATATATTATTATAAAATATTAAAATTGATAATATTAAATAGAAAAGGAATATTCTTAGCAAGCTTAAAGAAAAAAAAACAAAGAAATTCTAAAAGCCTCACACATAAAAGGCAATAGTCTATTTGAAAGCTACGTATAAAATGTCTGAGCATATCCAAATGGTCTTGCTCCCCTACTCGGTGGGCAGTTGCCCGTCTGAGAAACATTAATTTCACCTTATGGGAAAATGGAAAAAAAAGAACATATATTTAAAAGTGAATTTATTAAGACATAAAAAATATAATTAGCTCTATGTTGAGTTAATTATGTTTAAATATTTTTATCAAATATAAATATTTTTTAATAAGAGGAAGTAGAGAGATTATTCAGAGATCCAACTCGAGATTTACTTTAATTAAAATTTGAGTATTAAAAATCAAACATTAATATTAAAGGGAACAGATAGGGCTTTGCCGCTCCTCTCGATTTTAATGGGTTTATACTTTTTTGTTGTAAAGTTTACTATTACAAACAGGGTATGAAACACAATGGACAAATAACTCATACATGGTATATCCATGTGATGAGACTGAAGACTTATACATTGCAATTATCCATTTATCTTAATTCAAAATACCAATGTCTCATTGTAACAAGATGACAAGATTAGGGTAACTCCTTTTAATCTTATAGATAAATTTCAAGAGTATATATAATATTTACACAACAATAGTCGTGTAAAAATAAGAATATACAATATATTTAGATATTCTTAAAAGATAACATTTGATAATAATTTTCTAACAATCCCCTCAAGTTGGAGCATGCATATCATTAATGCCTAATTTGCTGAGAATGTATTCAAATTATGGTTTACCAAGTATCTTTGTAAAAATGTCAGCAACTAAATAGAGGTTGGAACATAAGAAAGTGCAATCAACCCATCTTGGATTGCATCTCTAACAAAGTGACAATTCACTTCAATGTATTTAGTACACTCGTGAAATACAAAATTTTGTGCAATATTTAATACAGAATGACTATCACAAAATAAAGAAATAGCTTTAGGATGATGAGTACCTAAACTCAATAACAAGGCCTTCAGCCACTTGAGCTCACAAGTGACGAAAACCATATACATATATTCAGCCTTAACAGAAGACCAAAAAAATATATTTATCACCACAGCCCCTTTACTCAAATGGGGTAGGAAAATAACAAAAACAGATGACCAAATCAAAGGGTAATCCGAAGCACAAATTGGTTCCTCATTGCATCCTTTACCCTTCCTGCAACTACCACGTCTTCAACGGTTCATGAATAATCTTTACTAACCAATTCATCATCTAATACATTCAAAAGCCACGATAATACCAATGTCTTATTGGCGGGTTAATTACTCTTTTAGTCCTTTTTAAAAAGCTTATAACTTAATTTAACTTTTTTAATACAAAATTCATGTTGTAATCCCTCCAAGATTTTTTATTTTATTTTATTTAGGTCCATTAAGAAAATACTATCTTCGACCGTTAATATAATAAGAAATTTTAAAAAAATCCCATTAACATGGTGAGTCCAACAACTACTATGAAAATAAAGTAATAACCAAAAACAAAAGAACTTACATTTGTAGATTGCTTTGAACCTAAAGTTGTTCTTTTCTATACTAAAATACCAACCACAAAACAAGCACTAAAAGGCAAAGAAAAATGTCTTCCCTAGTTGCAAAGTTGGAGCTTTTCATTTTCACATTGAAACCCTACCCGCAAGATTTTTACTTTATGTTCTAAAATAAATATTTTTATTTTATATTTCTATGCATAATTTACTCAAATAAATCCATAAGAAATTATGTCGAAAAATATATAAAATTTGTTATATCATGAGGACATAAGACTACTTATTAAGCATTAATGGTGTAAATCAAATTTAGGGTTTTTTTTGCATGAATAATATGTTTACATGTGGTTAGTGTAAAAATAACAGTGGCGATAGAATTAATTACGGCAATGATATTATAGTGTAAGACAAAAAAAAATAAACATAACACATTAAAAATAAACACTAATTTAAAGACACCCTCGATATAAAATCAACTCACAATGTAAATAATAAGGGAAAGCTTGGGACAAAGAATATATTAGGGGTTCTTTCTCCTTCATCTTCTTCGTCATTATCTCTAGTTCTTGTTTTCTCAATTATAACATCACTGCATTAAATTAATAATCGGAAAGCATTTTGGATTTCAAGTTTCAATACATTAAAGTCACATTCCTCTTGCAAGAACCTTTAAAGTATCCAAGCTCATTTCACCTTCCTCGAATAACATCTTAACAGGTGTAATTGAGCCTCCATTAATTGAATGTATAATTATATTTTTAGGAGCTCTCTAATATAAATAATTTAATTTAATTTTTTTAACCTTTTTTAAATCAACTCTTAAAATTTCAATTTAAATCAATTTTAATTACAAAATTTCCCCTTTGCCTTCAAATTTTTTATTTTATATCAACTTCTATACATAATTTTTTACTTCCCCTTGATTTTCTTAACCCTATCTATAATTCAAAAAAAAATTTGTGTAAACAAAGATACTGATTATGAAAAAAAAAACTATTTAGCATGGATAATCTTTAAAATTCAAAATTTATAATCATCAAATCATACAAATCTATTTAACACTAAAATTTTAATAAATAATGTCATATCTTTTAAAATACCAAAATTAATATTTCCATTTCCAAAAAAAAAAATATAATTATATAAAAGAATATCTGAAAAGGCCAATGGGGCCGCCAGTTTAGCCAATCCAAATACCATTGATTGAGAAAATAAAAATGGCAGCGGCTCTCCCCTAAACCCCCCAAAATCCTAAATATTTTCTCCCTCTCTCTCTCTCTCTCTCTCCTTCTTCCTCCTTTCACTATCAGGCTACAAAAATTTGGTCCCTCCATTTTCCCTCCTCTGTTTAAAGAAGAAAGCCCCCTTTTGCTAACAATCATAAACTGTTTTTTTTTCTCACTGAAAACAGGGCCAAAAAACACAAAAGTGTCTTTGGGGGGGGGTGTAAAGTTTCAATGAAGAAGTCTAAGATAACAGGAGACGTAGCAGTAATGGAAGTTTCTCATCGTTCAACAATGGGGTCTCGAACCAGAGCTGCTAAAACTCTAGCTTTACAAAGGCTTTCAAAAACAACTCAAGTCACCCAAGTTGTTGGTTCGAACCAAGATGTTTCTTCCTTGTCTTATCTTCAACTGAGGAACCGTAGGTTGGAAAAGCTGGCTTCCCCTGTTTCTAGTAAAACGAAACAGAGACAAGAAGAGAAAGAAAGTGGGTTCAGAGAAGAAGAGGAAGGAAAGAATGGTGGAAAGAAAAGTAAAGGGTGTTTTGGGAATAGGGAAATTGTTCTTGAAGTAGGGATTTGTTGTGGAACAGAACAAGCTATGGATTTTGAACTCAGAGACAGGTCTGGTTTTTCTTCTTCTTCTTTAGCCATTAAAAAAAGTTTATTTTTTATTGAAAAACTCCTCATTTTTTTAGCTTACATAAGCTTTCAAAGGTTTTTTTTCCCACTCTGTTGCATAGGATTAGGGCTTTCTCTGTTGTATCGGGTTGCTTCCATTATCATGAAAAAAATTTAGCATATTATTAGCAAAAAAGATTTAAATATTAAATGTTTGTTCTTTGGTTTTTGCTTTTGATTTATGAATTTTTTTTTAATAATTGTTGAGACATTGATAAGTTTTTGATTCTCAATTGAAAAAAAAAAATTAGGTGCGTAGGTTTAGGGTCTAAATGGGAAATTGGTAAGTACATTGTACAAAGAGAAAAAATGAAATGACAAAAAAAATTGGCAATACTAGGCGGCAAGCTGCCATTTTTTGGTAGCTTTATGTTACTCGAACTCTGATCCAAGTGACGTCTTTATATCAAATATTATATCTCATTATTCATATCTAAATATGTGTCGAAAACGAGTAACTTATGTGTTAGATATGGATATATCATATTCACGGGGCCTAGTTTCAGACATGAATGTGGGATTCTCTGTGTAGCAGTAATAAGTGACAAATTGGTCACTGCATTACATGAACATTTTGTTCCATTTTAATTGGAATTTTAGTCTTGGTTTTTGTAATTAAGTGAATTTTAGTTAATTAATGTCTAAAACTTGTACTTCTTTTTCATGCAGGAGCACGAGAGAAAGCACACCGTGTAGCTTAACAAAGGACTTGAACGATGTGCTACAGTCTGTCCCGTCAACGCAAGAAATGGAAGAGTTCGTCGTCTACGCGGAACAACAACAACATCGACGGTTCATGGAGAAGTAAGTGGGTTTCGAAGTTTTCATTTTTCCAATCGTTTTAATCGGCCGAGTCTTACGATATCTTCTTGCAGGTATAACTTTGATATTGTGAATGATTTGCCACTTCAAGGGCGTTATGAATGGGTGAAAATAATCCCATAATCCTCCATTAATGTAAAAAAAGATTGATTTGAGCCTTGACTAAGATTTGTGTAATTTTATAAAATTACACTTAACCCCATTTACATACCTCAAAACATGATAGCCTGGTAGGAATTTGCTGTTTTTTTTTTTTAGTTTCATCATTGTAATGTTAGGACAACATCAATGAATCAATGTTTTCTGGGTTTATTTTCTTTCTTCACTTTTGTCTATATTCTTGTAAGGAAAGGGCTTTTGCCTTGATGATGATTCCTGGAAAATAAATGCGAGTTCATTTGTCATATTTATAACTTGTCTTTTTTCCCTGGAAAATAATCTCCATGAAATCACTTACCTGCAAAACAACAGTCAGTTTTTCAATATTGTTTCCAAACATCATGTAGTCTTAAATTCTGTTTTAAAACCAATGTGTTGATTTGGGTTTGGTCCCAATTTTTTTTTTTGTGTGAGAAGCAATAAAGCTGCTGATTTTGTCAACTGAGTTGAGGCATTAATTTGAAAGGTACATCAATGGCAGAAAGAAAGGGAAGACCTTTGTGTTGTATGAGTGTAATCCTACAATTCACATGGGACACTGTACGGTTTTTTTTTTACAGAGATTTCAGTGAAACAGGTTTTTTTTTTTAAACATGTTCAACCTTAGATTTGATGATGATGTCCCTTTTTTTTATTTTGGGTGATTGTGTAATGAAAATGAAATGCCTACATTCATTACCCTGTGGAAAACTGGAAGTTGTAAAGTATTGTTAGGCTAGCCTGGTGGGTTGGAACCAAATTTCATGGTTTTGTTTCTCTTCTGAAATTTTCTTTTTTACTTTTTCAATTGCAAAATAATTAAATAAAGACAATAAATGTGAGAATAAGATCACTCTTTGGTGTTTAGGGTTGTTATGAACAAAACATTTGAAGAACACTTCAATTTTTGTGCAGTTATCAGCAAAGTTTCTTTTAACAAGTTTGTTTAATAAATCATCTAAATTAATTTTTTTATTTGATTGTTATAATTAACAATATAATTATGTGTTGTGTGTGTATTTTATTTATGTATAATATAATTATTAAATTTATACTCAATGATTTATTGTTTGTTTATTATTATTATTCATGAATATTATTTGTGAACATGTTTGTAAATGTGTTTGTCTAATGTTTATGTACAACTTCATTTAATTTATACGAATGAAGATGAACATGCATAAATTTTAAATAAAAGAACACAAATACAATTTTGAGATTTTTAACAAATATGAATTGAATACAAACTAAACATGAACAAACTTAAAAATAGACAAACGAACATAGGCATAGGTTTGCTCGTTCAAGTTCAATTCATTCATAACCCTACTAAATTTTTTAAAATGTTTGAATTAAATATTTAAAGTATCAAAATTATATCAATCATGTTTGGGTTTAAATGTCCAATCCAATATGATACTTTTAAAAACATATGTACCTACCATATGAATAGCTTGGGTTACACAAACTAAAAAAGATAACCTTCGTACATTTTATTGATACTGGTTATTTTTTTAACATGTTAGATTTAAATTGTTTACGCGGTAAATACACACATGTTTAAAATTTAATCCATGTATTTTAAATACGTTCCACGCCAAGTTTGAACTGACATTTAACTCCTGAACTGACGGTTAAGCCAATAGAATAATCTGATCAATATAGTACTCATATTTTACAGACTAAATTAGATCATTTTCAAGTTTATGGGCCATTTTAAAATCTAGACGATAACTTTGAGACTTTTGGTGAATTAACCCTAAACATGAGTTCTAATTTGCAGATGTGTTTTTGCAGAGGTTTGTCCTTCAATAACATTTGGACAAATTTGATGTATACTTTCTCTACTTTGGGATTAGCATGGATATGATATAATTACTGTAAAATTATAGAGGACTTTTTTCATAAAAAAATTATAAGGGATTTTTCTTTCCTTTTTTTTTAAAAAAATTATTACGAATGAAATCGTGGTTTTAAATAAGAAAAATGGAAAGATACGATATTTTCAATCAAATATTTTTCTTCTGGTACATATTAAATCAGGAGCATGAAAATAATTTTAGGGGCTAAAAAATTGTTTTAGGGGCATAAATAAATAAATAAATAAATATTTTTGAAAGGGTTAAAGTACACTTTTATCATCATACTAATTTATAATTTTATAATAATTAAATAAATTAATATAAATTTTTTCATTTTTAAGGAGTCAAGGCTATTGCCTGCCCTCTCGCTCTATCTCTGTACTAAATGGTAAACTAGATATGGTTAGAAATTCTAATTATACTTCAAATTTTAATACATTAAATTAAGTCGTTTTATCCGTCTTGTCAAAATCTTGATAATTAATTATTAGCTTAGAAGCATATTTAAAAAATATTTGCACTTACTATATTGTAGCTTGATATGATGTGTTAAAAAAATATAGCCCTCGTAGGGTCAACAAGATCGAGAATCGTCCTTGTAGGAACAACAAAACTAGGAATTTTGATATGATACGTTAAAAATGATATAGCATTAACAAAATCAAGAAATTAGGGAAAGAGCTTAGATAAAATTATAAAATTTTGATGGGTTAAAATTAAAATTTTTTATTTTAGAAGGATTTATATTAAATAATTAATCTTTAGAAGGCCAAAATTTTCTTTCCATTTATTAAAACAACTAGAATACTTTAAATTGAATTATTGATATTTAATAGTAACTAAAAATGAAGTCCTTGCTCTGCTCGAACTTAATCTTTCTTCACATTAGATCCAAAATCAAGGCCAAGAGGAGGCGGTAAGAGGTTTTGGTCACTCCAAAATTGTTAAAATTTGCTTTTTAGTCCTTTAAAATACTTTTGAGATACAACTGTAAATTTGCACTAGTATGATACCTTTAAAAAATGTAAAATAATAAATTAAGACAATGATAGAATTATATTTCACCCCTTAAAAGTTTATAATTTAATTTTGCCTCCAAAATAAATTTCAACATTTGTTCCCTCTTTGAATATTTAATGCTAGAGGTAAAAGTACTATAAAGCCCTTATATTAGGAGTTAGACTACATTTTGCCTCATCTATTTAAAAAATGGGCAAACTAGTCTATTTACATTAGATTAAGTAGCAAATTGGTCCTTTTTGTTGAAAAATTCATTCATTTGTATTGTTAAAAACTGGTGTGGTTGATTAAATAAACAGTGACATGTGACGTGCCACATATACATCATATTGACATATATGGACAAATTTTTTACAACAAAAATGAATGAATTTTTTAATAGAATGATCAGTTTGCTCATTGGTCTAATTTATAAGAGCTAATTTACTTATTTTTTGAGTAGAGAGGTAAAATACAAATATAAAAGCCTCCACGATACTTTTACTTGCTCGAAAATTTAATTCATAATATATATATATTGTTCGAGATTCATAATATGTTATTCTAAACAAAATAAATTCATAATATATTGATACTTTAAAATTTTAATGGATACGATAATAAACCTATAAATAAACTGTTTATTTTTTTTTGTAATGGTTAAAATGTACACAAGTTTTTGTACTTTTCAAAGATAAAAATTTAGCCCCTATATTTTTATTTCATGGAATATAGTCTTTCCACTTTTCAGGTTTAAAAATTCAAGTTCAACTTTTAGTACTGTCAATCTTTTTTGTTAAATTCAAGTTAATTACAAATTCATTTTTTGATTAAATGACTATCAAATGAGTTTCTTTTATTTGAAAAATATCACAGCAATGAATTTAACAAAAAAATAACAGTATTAACAATTGGACCTGAATTTCAAAATATAAAAAATAAAAAGACTAAATTCCATAAAATATAAGTATAGGAACTAAAATCCTAATCTTCAAAAAATACAGGGAGTTGTGACATATTTTAACCTTTTGTAATCATCAACGCTGATTGTAATCAGAAATGCATTAAATCCAGAAAGACAAAATTGAAATCCGAATCATTACTTACGGAATTAGTATACAAAAAGCTAGAACAACTTCTACTATTTGATTTTGACGCAAGCCTGAAGCAAGTATCAACCCCACTGTAATGCCAGATTTTGCATTTACTGCATCTATGGATCATTTAGAAAACCGAAAAAAGAAAAAAAAAATCTGTGAACATCTTATTCATAGCTCTTTTTTCATGACCGACAGCCAATGGCCTACATACATATACATATACATATACGTATGTACATAAACATATACACATGCATATAAAACAGGGTTGCTATGCTGTTCATCAATAGACAAAAAATGGACCAAAAAGACCAGTGTTTGTTTACAGTTGATATGTAAGTTACTGTTTTATATTTTTGGAACAAAAGAAACTCAACTACTGTGGGTAGGTATTAGGTTATATATATAGCAAACAGAAAGCTGTGCATTAGCATACATGGCAGGCAACAGTAATGTTCTTGTTTCTATGGATTAAAACATCTTAATTTCTGGGTGTTTTATAACAATAGGTTGTCAAAACAAATGGTTACTTTCAAAATAATTTGCTTATCTTTGTAAAAATGTTGGATCATGATTAATGCTGGTCCGAGCATGTGGGATAGGCCCAAAATTCTTAACATGGAAAAAAAGAACACTGCTAAGTTGACTGAAAAGGTTCCTTATACGTTGCTGCTGTCATGGCATGTGCAAGATTCACCGTGACACTTATGGCAAACAACTTTTCGTATTATAATATATGTTTTTCGGACTCTTCATATTCACATGGAACATAATCCTCGATAATCTTCTATTTGTTAGTACAGAAAGGGGTTGAACTTTATACAGATGTAAGCTGGTATTAGTGATTATAAATAAAGGGGCAGAGATGATGGTAGGTCACTAAACTGGTAAAAGAAGATGGGGAAAGGCTGTTGGTGATTTGGTAGCAGCGCCAATGCAGCAACGGTGGTGCTGATGTTGGGCCCGGTACTTGGTGTTTAATTTGCCAGGGGAATCAGCAGATTTTTCTTTAAGTGGGTGACACAAAGAATAATGGTTAAGAAAGTGGGTGGTCAACATGCTTAAAAGTTTAACCAGTGGAAAGTATGGCAAAGATGTGATAGAATTGTTAGTGATCATTGAGCTAAATAGACATTACCGGCATTGCAGTTTCCTTTCTTTAAATTTCAAGCAACAAAAGTATGAGTTTTGTTGATGTGGTTCGGCTCTGTAGAGAGTTCTACGAATTGATAGGTTAAGTTCAGTATTATCTTTAACTTTTGTTAGGGTTTTATCTCTTATAGGAGTATCTTATACTGCATGAATAGGTGTAACCATTCATAAAATGAAGAGTTTGTGCAAGGTCTTAACTTGGCCTCATGAACTATGACTTATACGCCATAATTAGGGAGCATGTTTTGAGCTCAGTTGCTCCTACCGTATCAACTTGCTCCAACTCTTGATAGAATAGAGAGATAAACTTTGATCGAGGACAATGTTGGACTTGTTGATATACTCCTAAGTTAATGAACCCTAAGATTCTCGGTAGAGCCTAGGCACATCAACAAGTTCCATTCTATGTTTTGTTTTCTTTATGGCTAGATAAAATTTAAATGTGGAGAAATTATTACAGTTGAAGGTAAAGATAAATTATAGTTTGAAAGAATATTGAAAGTGGTACTTATAGATCACCAATGATGCCACTCAAGAGACATTTGAATCTTGGTGCTTATCAAAGAGGGGTAGAATATAAAAGGAACCTAAGCGGGCCAAGTCCCTCGAAAGTTTAAAAGATTATCATTAAACCTTTACAAATTTTAAAAATTTTACTTAAATTTATCTCTCAAATTTTTTGAAAATCCTAATTAAACTCTATCGAAGTTTTGAAAATTTTAATTGAACCCACTAAAATTTTCATAAATTTTAATTATTTTTTAAAATATTCTTATTAAACCTAAAAATTTTAATAAACTCTTCAAAATTTAATTTCAAGTTGGGTCATAATTGATGAATATACTCAATCAACTGAATTAAACCAGTTTGGCAAGTTCTTCACAATTACATGTAAACAAATTGCCAATCTCCTAGTTTTTCATGCTCTTGGTCGTGCAATAAGATGATAATTATCATGATTTATCATTTACATATATCCATACAAAAATTAAGCTAAAGTAACAGTAAAGGAATCACAGTAAATCAAGTTCAAAGCATGGACAAAATTGTTTCAATTGTTAGCCTTGCAATTGAAATCATACATCCCCCTTTAGGTAAATCATTATGGTAAGCAAACAGGATAGCTATCATTACAAAAGACTGTGTTGCATGTGATGTATAGCAAAATGTGCAGGCAAATGTTTAAACCAAAAGGGTCTTTTATATGCAAAGAAATCTGATGCGAAGCATCTTAAGTTTCATTGTTTTGTCTTGGGATCAAGCCTTGTCCTCTCGTTACTCCCAAAAAATAGTTAGTACGAATGGTATTATGGTTGTCGATTGACCCCAATGTTCATAGAGGTCATGGTTCGAGAGCACGTACCTTAAATTTTTTTTTTTCAAAAATGATAGATAATAAAAATATAAGAAAATTAGATTATTCATTATAGGGGTGATTAAAGCTAACAATATCCGATTTGTGTGATGCTTAACATTAACAATAGGACGAAGTTAGAAAATTACTTTAAAAGAGATCAAAAATAAATAATAAATATTAAAGATGTTAAAGTATAATTTTACTATTATATTAACATATAATTTTATAAAAAATTAAAGGACTGAATGATAAATCTAACCATTTTTAAGGTTTCATGGGATTTCAAAAGAGATCATGACATGCCTTAAATCAGCTTCCTAAGATAGTTTATGATTCAGTTTATTTGTATTAATGTTGAAATGCTAAAATGGAATGTGTTCCTCCAATATATTTTTGGACCAACACCACCAAGTTAGTTTATATAATATAAATAAGTAAAATTAAAAAAGGATTAATGAGAATATACATTCTAATTTCCACACCAAATTGGTTCAAAGGCAGGTTTTTTTTTTTTTAAATTTGCATGTACACCCCACATAAAAGGCATCTATAATGAAGTTCAAACATCCCAAAATGAAACAAGAAATTATACCAAATCCCTGAAACATTTGTTGGAACATAGGGTGTCATGTAATAATATTGTCTTGGAAAAAAAACACATGAATATATATAAGCATAAACGCGTGCCAAATAGTGATGATGATTCAGGTAAAGTTTATTTATAATTTCAAATTGATAAATTAAATCAAATTTATATTGTTGAGAAGATTTTATTTAAATATTATTTTAGTCTAAATATGATTACTTTTATATCGTAAAATGAATGAGGATACTTATGATTATACCAAAAAAATAATTGGATTTGAATTATAAATTTCAAAATTTTTTTAATTTACCAATGTTTGTAAATTCATAATTTAAATTTGTTTAATCTAAATCATATTTTGTGATGAATGATTCATCCATTGCCTTGCTTGCATGTAGTTGGGGTAATGCATGCCAATGGTGATGTATCCAATGGCAGAATTGACCATTTTCATGGCAGACATGAAACTTTTTTATTTGGTACATGACATGAAAACTTGATGAAGATGAAAGGAATAGAAAGGTTAGTAGTGGGAGATAAATCATATCAAATGATAACAAGTAAAGATCTATTCAATTAAAAAAAGCCGACCAAAAATAAAACAAAAAAACAGGTATAATTATGTGGGGAAGGGATTCCACTTATGATACCCCCACTTAAAAGAACTCCCCCTAAACGTGGTGGTGGTGGCCGCTGGCGGTGGCTAATCATAAAACATCATCAAAAAGTGGCAGCACCGCCTCCCACCTTCCCCTCCCTCCAAGTTTTGGGTTTTACTTTTACAAATTGATCCAATTAGAACTTAGAGACTTAATTTAGATTTTACACATAATACAAGGACAAATAGTGAAATTTGAATTAATCTTATCAAATTAATTCCTTCACTATTAAATAAATCAATTTAATCATTGTATTATTTAAAAAATAAAATTAAAATTTAACAAATTTTAACCTTTATTGTTTAAAGAATATCATTAATACTTTTTTAAAGATTTTATAGCTTTGTAAATCAAATATTTTATTTAAATTTAAATTGTAGATAAAAAATAATTTTAAATAATAAATATTAATTCTATTAAAACTTAAATTTGTTGACTTCTTTTTAATATGACTAAATTGAGAAATTTGCCAATCACATTGGCCTTTGTTCATGTCTAATAGCAACAGTGTTAAAATAATTAATTTTGAATGTGTTGATTGTTAAATCTTGAGAACAAATGTGCATGTTGTAATATGAATAATTTACTTTAGATTTGGCGTCCCATTCAATCAAATCAAACAAAGATTTTAGGGTTCCATTATGGTAAAAAATATAATATATTGAACTTCTTAAAATATTTTAAATTTTCTTTTTCAGAAAGTACCAAAAAATTAAAATAACTTGATATCCAATACATATGTTATGCCATTTCCATTATATTTTTTTAAATAATATTTCCATTAAAAAATAAAATTTGAAGTTAAACTAAGTCGAGTTTTTAATCGAGAGTAAAGCTCATTCACTACTGTTTTCTTCATTTATAAAACTCAAATTCAAAATTTTATTTAAGAACTATGAATTTTTATGGTGATTTCGGGTTAATTAGTTAAACCAATCATTAACACTATTCTAATCATTGTCTTTTTTTCATTAATGATCCCTCGACAAAGAAAAAAACAAGAGTATGGGTTATCATGAAATTATCCCAAGTTGATGGCTTCCTTGGCAATGCAAATCAATGTCTTCTACATAACTTATAACTGAAGTTTGCTACAAAGACAAACAATGCATAAAGGAGGGAAAAATAATCTGTTTTGGTCTATTTATGATTCTAGTCTCTCTGTGTTAAAATTTAAGATTTAATCGTTCTAATTTAGTATAATTTAATACTCTATTTCTATTGATCCAAATTGATAATATTGATAGTTGCCTCCGTTAAAATTATGACATAATATTTTTTTAATTATTGTTTGATCATATAGTTGTCAATAAAATGCTTAAGATTGTTCTAAAAAGAATTCCAAACCATTATTCTAACAGCATCAACTAATAGTGCTATCAATTTGGACTAGAGAGACTAAATTATGCCAAATTGGATAAATTAAATCCCTAGTATCAACATAATAAAGGGACTAAAACCATAATTCGACCGAATGTTTTGTATACATATGTTTAAGAGAATAAAAGAAACAACTAACAAAATGGTGAATGCAATGGAAGGCACATCGTGCTCTCAAATAGAAAGCTCAAGTTTAGATCCTCGAGATGATATTGTCAAGAGCAATGTTGTTTGAATCGGATTAGACTATTGGTTGGACTTTAAATCGACTGAGGGATCGATCTAAAAATTGACTTTAAATTGATTAGACGAGAAATCAATATGAACCAATTGAACCAATTAAAAATCAGTTGAACTGGTGGTTAAATCGGTTTTTTAAATTGGTTTGGCCGGTGACTTGATCGTCGGTCTGGTAATAAAAAGATTAGTTGAGAGCTTCACCAACCATAAAACGAATATAAAAACACATTTGTCACTAAGAAAAAAGCAAAAAGCATGCAAAAAGATGTCCAAAGATGACAACTCTTTTTTTTCCCCCACTTTTTGCCGTTCTTTGTTCTTATGTTCTAATGAGAGGTTTTGACTTTCTAAGCCCCCCCCCCCCAAAAAAAATGTAAAAATAAACAAACCAAAGCTAAACATCAAAGAAAAACAGTAAGATTTAAAAGATTTTTAGTGCATTTGAAGTTTTGAAGAACAATTAAAGAAAGAGAGAAACGGGGTGTAAAAAGATGACCCACCATTAGAGGCCATTAGTTCAGCCAATAGCAACCTATGGTTCATCAAAAATGGCCAAGCAAGTTAACCAACAACTTACGTTTCTAATAAAGATTCTGTCTTTGTCTCTCTCTCCTTTCATATTTGTCTCTCTTGAAAGTTAAGCTCACTTTTCTCTGCCAATGGACAAACACCAGCAACAGCAACAGCTGTTCTTAGCAAAGAGCACAAGACAGCGTTGTAATGAATGGTAAAAATTTGATCTTTAGCTTTGTTTAATGCATACTGTTATTGGGTATTCAATGGATTGTTCACCTTTAATGTGGTTTTTTTTTGTAGGATTTTTCGAGATGTTCCAAGTGATATCACAATAGAAGTAAATGGTGTAGCTTTTGCTCTACACAAGGTAATTTATTGCTTTAATTTCATCAAATATAGATGGTTAATATGTATGTATGTATGTATGAATGTATGTATGTATACATGTGTAGTTTCCTCTTGTTTCTCGAAGTGGGAGAATTCAGAAACTAGTTGCAGAGCATAGGGATTCCGATATGTTAAGAGTGGAGCTTGTTAACGTACCTGGAGGTGCCGAGTCGTTCGAGTTGGCTGCAAAGTTCTGTTATGGCATTAACTTTGAGATTACATCTTTCAATGTGGCTCAGCTTTATTGCGTTTCCGATTACCTCGAGATGACTGAGGAGTTTTCGAAGGATAATCTCGGGTCTCGTACTGAAGAGTATCTCGAGATTGTTGTTTGCAAGAACTTGGAGATGTGTGTTGAGGTTTTGCAGCAATGTGAGAGTCTGCTTCCTCTTGCGGATGAGTTGAAAATCATTAGCCGTTGCATTGATGCGATTGCCTCGAAAGCTTGTGCGGAGCAGATTGCATCGAGCTTCTCACGATTAGAGTATAGCAGTTCGGGTAGGCTTCATATGAACAGGCAAACAAAATGTGAGGGAGATTGGTGGATAGAAGATCTTTCTGTTATTCAGATTGATTTGTATCAAAGACTCATTACGGCCATGAAATGTCGCGGTGTCCGTCCTGAAAGTATTGGTGCCTCCCTTGTGAATTTCGCTCAGAAGGAGCTGACGAAGAAATGCAGTTTGTGGAATCCATCGGGCCTTACGAAAGTTGATTTGGGTTCAACCGATCATGAACAGCTTGTGGTCGAGGCAATCATTGGCCTTTTACCTGTTGAGAAACTTGCTGTGCCTATCAGTTTCCTTTTCGGACTCCTCCGAAGTGCAGTGATGCTTGATTGCTCGATTTCTTGTAGGCTTGATCTAGAACGGAGGATCGGATCTATGTTGGATATCGCAACTCTTGATGATATCTTGATCCCGTCTTTTCGACATTCAGGAGATGGGACCTTATTTGATGTCGATACAGTTCAAAGGATATTAGTAAACTTTTCCCAGCAAGATGACAGTGAAGGTGATATGGATGATGAGTCGGTTTTCGAATCTGATAGTCCTCGATCACCATCCCAAACTGCACTGTTCAAAGTTGCAATACTAGTTGATAATTACTTAGCCGAAATTGCTCCTGATGCAAATCTCAAGCTTCCAAAGTTCTTGGGAATCGCAGAGACTTTACCAGAACACGCTCGTACTATCCACGACGGGCTATATCGAGCCATTGATATTTATCTAAAAGTATGTATGCCAATATTTTCCGATTTTGATAACCTTTTCAGGCAACTACCTGACTTGTAATGATTGCATCGTGTTCAGGCTCATCCGGGTTTACTAGATGAAGACCGGAAGAGACTCTGCAAGCTGATTGATTTCCAAAAGCTCTCACAAGAAGCCGGTGCACATGCCGCACAGAATGAACGACTTCCGATCCAATCGATAGTCCAAGTTCTTTATTTCGAGCAATTAAGGCTAAGAAATGCTTTGTGCTGCTCTTATCCTGACGATGATCACAAGCCGGCAGTGCATCACCAGTCCTGGCGGATCAGCAGCGGTGCACTCAGTGCAGCAATGTCCCCAAGAGACAACTATGCATCTCTGAGGCGAGAAAACCGGGAGTTAAAACTTGAGCTTACTCGAATGCGGATGAGATTAAATGATCTAGAGAAAGAACATGTTTGCATGAAGAGGGATATGGTGAAGTCTCGGTCTCGTAGATTCATGAGGTCTTTCTCAAAGAAAATCGGTAAACTAAGCTTGTTTGGACGTAGTTCTTCGAGAGGATCAAGTTCCCCTTCAAGGCAATCATATAGAACTGATTCTAAGGTGATTGAGAGAACATGTGCAAGCACTGATTAGATGCTTAAAATGTGTTTTGGGGGGGGGGGTTCCCCTTTCTTTGTTGAGCAAGGCCATGGTTTTGGTGACCTTTTATGTTGATGTTTTTCCATATTTTTCTTTAGACTGCAATGGTGTCCTTGTTAATCCCCTGCTTTCAGCGGATCTTCCTCTTCTTCAATGGCTGCCTTCTTTCGTTCTTCTTTAGCAAAATACCTGTAAGAAAATGTTAAGGAAGCATATACTATACCCCCATGTTTGTTCTTGTAACCTTTCAACCATGGTTGTAGAGCCCATTTTGTATGTTAAATTATGTCGGTCTTTCGATGTAAGAGATAAAATGTACCATGTTTTTCATGATTTCAAAACCCTGAAAGGCTTGCCATGGACATGCAAAGAAACTGTTGGTACATTATTTTGTACCCAAAGCTAAATGTAAGTACAAAAACTTGCAGAGAAACCATTTTCCGGAACCTATTGGTCCCATTAAATTCAGGATTAGTACTATTTTGACATGAATTTTGCTCAAAAATCAATGAACTTGGTTCCAAAAAGACAAGTTTTCCGGTTACCAAATGCGCAAGAGCGCAAGAAAAGGAAAATTTCCAAGCTACAAGGAAAAATGGAAACAATCTTCGATCATACATTGAAAAGGGGGCATGGGGAACTAGTCGATAGAGAAAGCAAGCATGACAGTTCTGAAAAATTTCACCAACATAACCTTATTGTGAAGAATCTTGCCAGCTTCTCTTATGGTCTCGATGCTTAAGCTGGTGATTTGGTATAGAAGCGGATGCCCAATGCCAATCCCAAGATTAGGAGTGGAACAAGGAACTGGAAAAGCTTTACAACGAATTCCGAGGTCTTATCTTGCTCATAGTGAGGCTGGTTCGGAGGAGTGTACTTTGTCTTGGTGGGAATGGTTGATGCATCAATATCACCCACGTACAACTCATCCAACATTGCTCTAGCACTGCTGCTATGACCAACATCCTCGAAATCATCGGTAGCATCCTTCCCTATGAAGCATACACCAAGCCAAAGTTATTTCCCTTTCTTCCATCTTCCGCAATAGTTCCGACGTTATATTACACAGAACAAGTAGAAAAAAGTTACGGTATTCGTCATACCAGTTGCAGACAACAAGACTTCATCACCACCAGGATGGTCCTCCAAGAATGTCACATTGTATACCTATTCAAACAATATTTCATGTTACTACAAGTTTAGGGACTGATTAATTATTGCAGCCACCTAAAACACCATAGCCGAATTCCATAAAAAAGACATTCTTACATGCCAACGAGTACTCAGTAAATTGAACATTATTACACACAAAATGACTGATCTCTCTTTTGTTAAAATTATTACCAACTAACAATACATTACATCCCACAGAATCCATTATAGGGAACAAAATCTGAACTGTCAATTCACCAATCTGAGTTAAGTTATAGAGTAATCAAATAAAGAACAAGAGGATTCATCAGATCCATTAACACTCGAATCTTGCAACTTGAGAATTAAACTAAAATACCCCAACTTTTAGCATAATATAAGCAAAAAGAAACCATTTTTTTAACCAAGAAAAAAAAAACCAACCCCAGATTGGTTCAAGGTTAAAATTAGATTATCAAAAAAAATCTAACAAAACCAAAAAAAAAAAAAAAAAGATGGTACCTTGCCCCCAATGAGAAGCCAACAGTCTTTAGCATTGTTGTGTTGAGAAAACTCTGCTCAAGTATAGACCTTTCCTTCGCCACCCATTTACAATTTTCATTTTGCTTGTTTGAGGAAAAAAGAGCAGAGATTTGCTGATCTGACTGCTGTCGTGTGGTTGCCAGTGCCACTGTCTGTGTGTATTGGGTTTTGAACCCCAAAGATTAAAAAATAGAGTTAGAAAAATAAGGTAAATTGACGTAGAGAGCGGAGAGTGAAGTGAATTAGTGGGCAATATTTTGATTGGCTGGGTATTTTAGAGGCGTTGGGGTCGGGTAAGAATATGTTTTATTAATTTAAAGATAAGAACTTGAAACTAATTTTATAAATAAATGGATTTTTAATGAGTTCTTCTTAATCAATTGAATTTAAATTGTTTGTTTCTAAATTTAAATTGGAGTTATGTAAAATAATTTATTAATAAAATCAATTCAAATTTTGTGTGATTGTAATTTTTTATACACAGTACATTTCTAATTTATAACTTTTATTCTAATTTCGTCACAAACTCTTGTTTTTAGACCCACCAGACTAAGATAAATGAAGAGTATCTTCTATCTCACTCTTTCAATCGTAGTTTGCATTGCAATTTCACCATTATCAGTGCCATTGTTAATCTAATTCAATCTGTTAACTTGCTCACCAATTGAAAATATTTATATCTCCAAGACCTGTTAATCACCAATGAACCAAAAATCCCCTAAAATCCTACAAGGAATCTGTTGCGGAAAGGATCGTTTCGAGAACTCCGATATGACTACAAGTAAATTGACCGGAACGAAAAATAAAGTGAACACAAGGATTTACGTGGTTCGGCTTTAATGCCTACGTCCACGGGCAGAGGCGAAAAGAAATTTCACTATAACAAGATGAAGATTACAAGTGTTTTACACTCAAGACACAACCCGAGAACCTCACAACTCTCAACCCCTATAGAAAACCCGAAAGCTAAAATCCTAGCTTTCAAAGAACAAGCTTTGCTCTCTCTTGGTTTGGGATGATTAATATGGCTAATGAACCTCTCTATTTATAAGAGAGTTCAAGGACATAATTGTCCAAAACTTTGGCAAAGATTTGTGGTTGAAAATGGACACCAACAACCATCCACTAATTCACTACCACCAACAACCCACTACCAACAACAACAATCCACTACCAATTTTAAGCCATTTCTTAACAAATCTCCACCTTGGCTTGAAATTTACCAAGCTGAACATCATAGTGAATTCCTCGAACTGGATCACCTCTTCCAAACGCCTCTCTGGCGCTAATCAATCCCGAATACCTATCAAGTCCAAGCAATGCTTGAACTTATATGCAGGGATCACCTTAGTTAACATATCTGCAGGATTCTTCTCGGTAGCAACCTTGCTGATAACAATGTCACCTTGCGTAACATGTTCCCGAACAAAATGATATCTGACATCAATGTGTTTGGTCCGTTCATGAAACATCTGATTTTTAGTCAGATGTATGGCACTCTGGCTATCGCAAAATACAACAGTGAAATCCTGTTGTAAACCCAAACTGCTTACTAGACCTTTCATCCACAATGCTTCTTTCACTGCTTCTGCTAATGCCATATATTCCGCCTCAGTCGTAGATAAGGCTACGGTAGACTGTAACACAGCTTTCCAACTAATGGCTCCTCCAGAATAAGTGAAAACATAACCCGTCAGAGATCTTCTTTTGTCCAGATCTCCAGCATAATCAGAGTCCACATAGCCCGTGACACTGCTAGTGCAGTCACTCTGATCATATACCAAGCATAAATCTGCAGAACCTCTCAAGTACCTGAGAATCCATTTCACGGCCTGCCAGTGTTCCTTGCCAGGACAACTCATGTATCTGCTGACCACACTAACTGCATGTGAAATGTCTGGACGAGTGCAAACCATTGCATACATCACGCTTCCAACTGCACTCGAGTATGGAATGTGAGACATTTGCTGCTTTTCTTCATCAGATTGTGGTGACAACTCTGCAGAGAGTTTGAAATGTGGTGCCAACGGAGTACTCACAGTTTTCGCTTTATCCATGCCGAAGCGTTGAAGAACCTTTTCAATGTAGTTCTTCTGCGACACACGAAGCTTGCCCGCCTTGCGATCTCTGTGAATATCCATGCCCAAAATTTTCTTGGCAGCACCCAGATCCTTCATCTCGAACTCACCACTCAACTGCGACTTTAACTTGTTGATTTCCGACATGTTTTTGGAAGCAATTAACATGTCATCAACATACAGCAACAAATAAATGTGCGAACCATCTGAGAGCTTCCGATGATAGACACAAGCATCATAGTCACATCTTGTGTAACCATGCTGAATCATGAAGCTATCAAACCGCTTGTACCACTGCCTTGGGGATTGTTTCAATCCATATAAAGACTTCTTTAATAGACAGACATGGTCTTCTTTACCAGGAACTGTAAAACCCTCTGGTTGACGCATGTAGATTGTTTCCTCGAGCTCACCATGCAAGAACGCCGTTTTTACGTCAAGCTGCTCAAGTTCTAGATCAGACTTGGCCACCATGGCAAGTAATACACGAATGGAAGAATGCTTTACGACTGGGGAGAAAACTTCATTGTAGTCAATCCCCTCTTTCTGAGTGAAGCCTTTAGCAACCAATCGTGCCTTGAATCTAGTTGCTTCAACCCCTAGGATGCCTTCCTTTTTCTTGAAGACCCATTTGCAACCAACTATCTTCTGGTTACTTGGCGGCTTAACCAACTCCCAAGTATGGTTCTTGTGAAGAGATTCTATCTCCTCACTCATAGCAATTGCCCACTGTGCCGACTCATCACACGTGACAGCCTCATTATAACTGGAAGGTTCTATACCAATGGACTCCGCCACACTGAGCGCGAAAGACACCAGATTAGCGTAACGCGGATTTGGTTTGATTTGTCTCTTCGTTCTTCCAGTGGCAATGCTATATGGTTTTTCTTGAGGTGACTCATCTTCATCGGAATCTTGCACCTCAACTTGATCATCCTGGACTGAAGTACCTTCCGTAGGAATTGGAGCGTCCACCTGACACTCCACCTGCTTCTCAACACCGTGATCTCCCATTCTATCTGACTCCTCCTTTTCCCGGGAATTTGTGGTGGATCGAAGCATGGATGACTCATCAAAAGTCACATCTCTGCTGATGATGAACTTGGACGAAACCGGATCAGGACACCACAACCTGTATCCTTTCACCCCTTGGCCGTATCCAAGAAATATGCATTTCTTCGCCCTCGGTTTGAGTTTTCCCTCATTTACATGAGCATACGCAGGGCAGCCAAACACTCTTAAACCAGAGTAATCAGCAGGAGAACCAGACCATACTTCCTCAGGAGTCTTCAGCTCAATAGCTGTTGACGGAGATCTGTTAACCAAATAACAAGCAGTATTAACAGCTTCAGCCCAAAATTCTTCACCGAGCCCAGCATTTGATCGCATGCAACGAGCTCGCTCCAAGAGAGTTCTATTCATGCGTTCTGCAACTCCATTTTGTTGTGGTGTTCGACGAACAGTGCGGTGTCTCACTATTCCTTCATTTTTGCAGAACTCATTGAATTCACCTGAGCAAAACTCCAAGCCATTATCCGTCCGGAATCGCTTGATCTTCTTTCCTGTTTGATTTTCGATCAAAGCTTTAAATTGCTTGAAGTTGATGAGAACCTCATACTTGCTCTTCAGAAAATACACCCAAACCTTTCTCGAGTAATCATCGATAAAGGTAAGCAGATATCTGTAACCACCTTTAGAAATTGTCGGAGAAGGCCCCCAAAGGTCAGAATGGAAGTAATCCACTGTGCCTTTTGTCTTGTGAATCCCAGTGCTGAACTTTACCCGAGTCTGCTTACCGAAGACGCAGTGCTCACAGAAATTCAACTTTCCTGTACACTGCCCAGACAATAATCCTCGTTTGCTTAGCACCGATAAGCCTCTCTCGCTCATATGCCCGAGCCGCATATGCCATAACTTCGTGGTGTCAGAATCTAGATCATCTGATGATGACACTCCCGCAACACCTGTAACCGAGGAACCATCGAGGAAGTAAAGGCCCCGCTCCAAATTACCACGTATCACAGTCAAAGCACCCGAGAATACCTTGAGAACTCCACCTTCAGCAGAGTACCGAAAGCCTTTCTTGTCCAACGTACTCAAAGAGATCAAATTTTTCTTCATTTCTGGAATGTGCCGAACATCAGTTAGAGTTCTAACAATACCGTCAAACATCTTTATACGAACTGTGCCAATCCCCATGACTTGACATGCGTGGTCATTTCCCATTAGTACTGAACCAGAATGCTTCTCGTATGTTGAGAATGCATCTTTCGAAGTACTTATATGAAATGTAGCTCCCGTATCAAGAATCCATCTCCCACCAGCGTAAGAGTCGGATACTGCAAGAACGATCTCGGCATCACTTGAAGAATCTGCATCAGCTACATTCGCACGATCATTTTGTTGCTCCTGTGATTCTGATTTCTCCTTCCTTTTCGGACAATCTACCTTCATGTGCCCGTACTTCTTACAGTAGTAGCACTGTATTCTCTTCTTGGACTGCGATCTAGGATGGCTTTTACTTGAACTTCCACCCTTTGCCTTGGATCTTCCTCGAGCAACCAAGCCTTCGCCTTCATTGTTTTCGACCACCTTACCAGTGATTTTCTTCCTCAACTCACTGGAACTTAAGGCATTTTTCACCTCCTCTAGAGTCAGGTCATCACGACCGTACATCATTGTATCAACAAAATTCTCATACGAGGGAGGCAAAGAACACAAAACAATTATTGCTTGGTCCTCATCATCGATTTTGTTATCGATATTATTCAAATCCATGATAATGGAATTGAATTTATCCAGGTGCTGGGAAACAGGTGTACCTTCCTCCATCTTCAGGGCATAGAGTCTTTGCTTGAGGTAGAGCCGGTTCGTCAATGACTTCGTCATGTACTTGCTCTCTAACCGGAGCCACAAACCGGACGCGGTTTTCTCATCCGCTACTTCTCGTAGCACTTCATCTCCTAGACATAGCAGAATAGCACTATGTGCTCTTTCTAGCATGTCATCCTTTTGCTCTTCCGAAAGCGTGCTTGGTAATTTATCTTTACCAGACAATGCTTTTAGCAATCCTTGTTGAACCAGCACTGCCCGCATCTTGATGCGCCATAAACTGAAACTATTTTTCCCGGTAAATTTCTCGACATCATACTTAGTCGATGAAACACTTGTAGCCATAATTTGGAACCTTTGAATGAATGATAATATTTTCTTTCTGATGTGAAAGATCAGACAAAGCTGCAGTCACAGGGCAATTCAGAAAATATTATCACTCCTTCAACTACGCTCTGATACCAATTTGTTGCGGAAAGGATCGTTTCGAGAACTCCGATATGACTACAAGTAAATTGACCGGAACGAAAAATAAAGTGAACACAAGGATTTACGTGGTTCGGCTTTAATGCCTACGTCCACGGGCAGAGGCGAAAAGAAATTTCACTATAACAAGATGAAGATTACAAGTGTTTTACACTCAAGACACAACCCGAGAACCTCACAACTCTCAACCCCTATAGAAAACCCGAAAGCTAAAATCCTAGCTTTCAAAGAACAAGCTTTGCTCTCTCTTGGTTTGGGATGATTAATATGGCTAATGAACCTCTCTATTTATAAGAGAGTTCAAGGACATAATTGTCCAAAACTTTGGCAAAGATTTGTGGTTGAAAATGGACACCAACAACCATCCACTAATTCACTACCACCAACAACCCACTACCAACAACAACAATCCACTACCAATTTTAAGCCATTTCTTAACAGAATCCAATAGTCATCCCAAAAAAAAATCACAGAGGCTCAAACAATCCTTCATCACCTTCACTGCTTCTTTCAATACTGCCATTGTTAGGCACCTTTGGTGGCTCATCTTCAGGACATTTGCACAATGGTTCTCCGCACAGTCTCGGATTCCCTGAATATGAAGTAGCATTGAAACTTTGCAACTGAATGCTTGAGGGAATTTTTCCAGACAAATTGTTGTTCGACAAATCCAAAACGCTCAGAAAAGATCTTTCCGAGATTTCACCAAATAGATTATATGTAGACAAATCGAGTGAATCCAAGAATTTCAATTGGCCAATCTCCCTAAATATGCTTCCCCTCAACATGTTTCTTGAAAGATTCAGATTAATCAACCCTTCCAAACTTCCTAATTCTAGAGGGATTTCTCCACTTAATTTGTTGCATGACAAGTTAATACTCTTTAACATTCCAATGGTGTTGCCATATTCTCTTTCAAAACCTTTCCATACAACTAACAGAAGATCATTGAAACAAAATATAAAGTTGTCATCGTCGGCGATACCAAAACTCCCCTCCCATAAATAAGTATTGCTTCAGAACTTGCAACACTTGCCATGGCAGCCAACTTGTTGAGGCACGAAGGAATGGCTCTTGATATATTGTTGAGAGAAAGATCCAATACTTGAAGAAACAGTAGGCGACATAGAGTTGAAGGTATGTTGTCATGAAACTCATTTGATCTTAGACGAAGAACAATCAACCCATCAAGTCTTTCTCCTTTCCATGGTGGAATGATTCTAGTCAATTTGTTGTCTCCCAAATCTAGAAGTCCTAATTGAGTACAATTTTCCAAGGAGTGTGGTATTCCACCATACAAACTTGTGTTCCTTAAGTGCAATGACTTCAAATTTTGTAGTGAGCCCAAAGAATTAGGGATTACTCCCAACAAATTATTGTTGTCCAAACTGATTGCACCTAATAATATGTAATTGCTACAACAATCTGGAATCCTGCCTGATAACCAATTATTAGATAGGTCAAGATAATCCAAATCAATATTCATTATCGTCATGTAGAAGAACAACAAAGATCCACTGAACATGTTGTTGGAAAGATCCAAAATGAATGAATTAAAAAAAATAGAGGTATGGGACCATGAAATAGATTCGAACTCAAATCTATTAAAGGTAATTCACCAAATTCTAGTGGCAAGTTGGGAATACTCCCACTAATTTTTTGGAGGAAAGGTTCAAATAACTTAGTTCTGAAGAAGGTAAATTCCAAAACCAATCAGGGATAGCATCTTAAATATTGGAGTGAGAAATATCAAAGTAGGAGATATCATTTTGCCATCGAAGCCAACTTGGAAACTGTGGACCAAGACTACATGATCCCATGCCAATATAATCAAGTTGAAATGGAAGGATCAAATTAGAGCTAAGATTGAAGGATAAAGAATTAAATGATAAGTACAGTACTCGCGATTTGGTAAGATGAAATAAGTGAACTTCGGAAATGACACCATGCAAAGAGTTAGAGGAAACATCCAAGAGTATAAGTTGAGACATTTTCCCGATGCTGACTGAAAAAGGCCCCTCAAGTTGG
Organism: Gossypium hirsutum; assembly: GCF_007990345.1. Classification (NCBI taxonomy): domain Eukaryota; kingdom Viridiplantae; phylum Streptophyta; class Magnoliopsida; order Malvales; family Malvaceae; genus Gossypium; species Gossypium hirsutum. The sequence continues at coordinate 120,353,965 of NC_053431.1, forward strand.
TTTCCTGAAAGAGATAATTTTCTCAATGATGATAATATTGAAAAATCAGGCAATGCTCCAGTCAGTAGATTCCTGGCCAAAATCTAAGCTTCTAGGAAAATTTAACGAATGAAATCAATCATATATATATTTATGATTTGAATGGGATTAGACTTCCAAAGACTTTTAAGTCTTTATACCTTTGTGAAATCTTGACAAAGAAAATAGCTAAAATAAAATGGTTTATTCACCTTGGAAATAAACAAATGCAAATGAAAATAAAGAAATTGTGAAGAGTTAAAGTTATTTAAATCTTACTAAGCTTAGGATAATATGTATAAGTGATGTTGTGGATTTATTCACTTTGAATGGATGGATATAGCTTCATTAGTATTGCGGTATCAATTTTGAATTATTCTTGATATGTATAAATTTCATATTTGAAAAAAAGTATTATGATTAAAGTTTATACGAGCTTACTAAGCATTCATTGCTTATGTATTTGTTTTCCTTTACTTTTCAAATTATCGGAAGTTCGATTGGGTTGGAAGCTTGTAGGAGTTATATCACACTATCCATTGGTTTTATCGGTACTTTCGAATGTTTTAATTTTAGTTATAATGGCATGTATATAGGTATTTATTTTAATGATGGCCTATATGTAATTTGTTGAGTTTTATCACTTATTTTGGATATCTAAATATGGCTTATTGATATGTGTATTGTTGATTGACATAGAATTGATTGAGAAATATGACTTGTAAAATAACCTATTTTCGTTCACACGCGTAAAGAAATGGGCGTGTGTCTCAATCGTGTGTGACACACAGCCAAGTGACTCGACCATGTGTCCTCTATATCTTAAATTTGCACAAAAAAATGCCCACACGGTCTGAGACACAGGCGTGTCTCCAAACCGTGTGAGTCACACAACCTAGCCACACGGTTGTGTAACCCCTGAGTGTTGAAAATTTTAAATATTTTTGATTTTTTTTAAATTTTCGACTTAGTTCCTATTTATTTCTAATGAGTAATTTGGGCCTCGAGGGTTCGTTTAATGGACAATATGTATGATTTTGGTTGGTTTCTAATGCGAATGCTAGATAAACTAAAAGGTTTGATAATTAATTTATAAACTCCGGCAATGCTCCGTAACCCTGTTCCGGCGATGGATTCGGGTTAGAGGTGTTACATTTAAAGCTCGCTTACCTCGATCTCTCATACAACCGTCTCATTGGGATCATTCCTCACTAGCTTGGGAATCTTTCTAGGCTGCTTTATCTTGATCCTGATCTTATTTAACTTCATTCATTGAAATCTGACAACCTTGAATGGATTTCTCATCTTTCTTTTTTGAAATCACTAAAAGTCGATTCCACCAATTTTACAAAAACTACAAACTGGCTCCAAGTTATTCAATTTCATCTTTCCCTCTCAGTATTACACTTTGACCATTGTGATTTTCTAAAGGTTGATCATTCATCTATTTCCAATTTTAATTATTCAAATTCTTTATTTGGTCTTCACCTGACATCATCTACTTTGCAACCTTCAACATTTCCTTTGTTGCTGAATCTGAGTCAAAAGTTTGTTGAACTCAATTTCTCTAATAATTACTTCTCGGGTTCAATCCCGCTCTCTTTTGACAACATGGCAGCTCTCCAACGTATTAATTTAAAAAGAAATAATCTTGAAGGTAGAATACCAAAGTTATTGGGGAATATTTGCAATTTAAAAGAGTTAGACTTAAGGGATAACAAGCTCAATGGATCTCTCGGAGTTGTTGTCAAAAACTTAAGTAGGTGTGCGAAAGATTCTCTAGAAGCTTTGGTTTTGGCCAGGAATCGAGTGACTGGAGCATTGCCTAATCTTTCAATATTATCATCATTGTGAAAATTATCTCTTTCACGAAACCAACTTGAGGGGCCTTTTCCGGTCAACATCGGGAAAATGTCTCAACTTGAGCTGTTGGATGTTTCCTCTAACTCTTTACATGGTGTCATTTTCAAAGTTCACCTGTTTAATCTTACCAAATTGAAAGAACTGTCCAGATCCTTTAATTATTTGTCTTTTAATCTTAGCTTTGATTGGATCCTTCTATTTAATATTGATTATATTGACATGCGCTCATGTAAGCTTGGTCCACAATTTTTGAGTTGGCTTCAATAGCAAACTAATTTCTCTATTATAGATATTTCTGACAACAACATTTTAGGTATCATGCCTAACTGGTTTTGGAATCTGCCTTTAAGACTTGAGTTTTTGAACCTTTCCTTCAACAAAATCAATGGGAGTATTTCAAATCTGCAACTAGAATTTGATGATTCTCTTGTTATAGTTTTGAGATCAAATCTTTTTCATGGTTCTATACCTTTTTTTTGTTTAATTCAAAGATTTTGGATCTATTTATCAACATGTTCAGTGGATATTTGTTTTTCTTATTCATGAGGATAAATAATGATTTGATTTATCTTGACTTCTCTTACAATTTGTTAGTGGGTGGGATTCCTGATTGTTGGAACAAATACAAGAGATTAACTACAATCAATTTGGAGAAAAATAATTTGTCGAGGGTAATCTCAAGTTCTTTGGGCTCACTGCAGACTCTGACATCATTACGCTTAAGGAATACAAGATTGTATGGTGAAATACCACACTCCCTAAAAAATTGTACTGCATTGAAACTTCTTGATTTGAGAGACAACAAATTGATTGGAATCATTCCACCATGGATAGGAGAAAGACTTGATAGGTTGATTGTTCTTCGTCTACGATCAAATGAGTTTTATAGCAATATACCTTTAACTTTAAGTCGAAAACAGTTTCTTCAAGTATTAGATCTTTCTCTCAAAAACATATCAAGAGACATTCCTTCATGCCTAAATAATTTGATAGTAATGGCTCACTTTGGAAGTTCTATGGAAATTATCCCTATAATGGGGATAGGTTATTTCGTGGATTTTAGTGGTGGTATAGGGATGAATTATTTCGTGGATTTTAGTTGTGGTATAAGAATGAACTTTGATGAGAATTTGTTAGTTGAATGGAAATGTTTTGAACGAGAATATGGCAACACACATGGATTGTTAAAGAGTATTGACTTGTCATACAACAAATTAAGTGGGGAAATACCTCGAGAACTAACAAGTTTGCAAGGGTTCATAAATCTAAATCTTTCAAGAAACATGTGGAGGGGAAGCATAATTAAGGAGATTGGCCAATTGAAATCCTTGGATTCACTCGATTTGTCCATAAATAATCTGTTTGGTAAAATCTCGAAAAGCATGTCTGAATTATCTTTTCTCAGCATTTTGGATTTGTCGAACAACAATTTGTCTGGATAAATTCCGTCAAGCATTCAGTTGAAGAGTTTCAATGCTATTTCATATTTACGGAATTTGAGACTGTGCAGAAAACCATTGAGCAAATGTCCTGAAGATGATCCACCAAAGTTGCTTAAGAATGGCTATATTGAAAGAAATAGTGAATGTGATGAAGGATTGTTTGAACCTCTATGGTTTTTTATTGGGATAACTACTGAATTTTTTGTAGGATTTTGGGGGATTCTTAGTACGTTGGTGATTAACAGGTCTTGGAGACATAAATTTTTTCAGTTGGTGAACAAGTTAAGAGAGTGGATTAGATTAAGAATGTCACTGATGGTGGTGAAGTTGCAACGCAATCCCACTCTCTTTTGACAATATGCTAGCTTTCTCAGAAGAGAGTGGGATTGAACCCGAGAAGTAATTATTAAAGAAATCAAGTTCAACAAACTTTTGACTAAGATTCAAAACAGAGAAAATGTTGAAAGTTGCAAAGTAGATGATGTCAGGTGAAGAAGAGATGAATAATTTGAATAATTAAAATGGGAAACAGATGAAGGATCAACCTCTGAAAAATCACAATGGTCAAAGTGTAATATTGAGTGGGAAGGATGAAATTAAATAACTTGGAGCCAGTTTGTAGCTTTTGTAAAATTGATGGAACTGATTTTCAGTGATTTTAAAAAAGAAATATGAGAAAGTCATTCATCTCACTCTTTCAATCCAAATTTGCATTACAACTACACCACTATAAGTGCCATTCTTAATCTGATCCACTCTCTTAACTTGTTCACCAACCGAAAATATTTATATCTCCAAGACCTGTTAATCACCAACGTACTAAAAATCCTCTAAAATTCTATAAGAAATTCAATAGTTATCCCAATAAAAAATCATAGAGGCTCAAACAATCCTTTATCACCTTCACTGTTTCTTTCAATACAGCCATTCTTAGGCAGCTTTGGTGGCTAATCTTCAGGACATTTGCTCAATGGTTCTCTGCACAGTCTCAAATTCCGTGAATATGAAATAGCATTGAAACTCTTCAACTGAATGCTTGACAGAATTTATCCGAACAAATTGTTGTTCGACAAATACAAAACGCTGAGAAAAGATAATTCAGACATGCTTTCTGAGATTGCACCAGACAGATTATTTATTGACAAATTGAGTGAATCCAATGATTTCAATCGGCTAATCTCCTTAATTATGCTTCCCCTCTACATGTTTCTTAAAAGATTCAAATTTATGAACCCTTGCAAACTTGTTAGTTCTCGAGGTATTTCCTCACTTAATTTGTTGTATGACAAGTTAATACTCTTTAACAATCCATGCGTGTTGCCATATTCTCGTTCAAAACCTTTCCATACAACTAACAAATTTTCATTAATGTTCATTCTTATACCACAACTAAAATCCACGAAATAATTCATCCCTATACCACTACTAAAATCTACGAAATAACCTATCCCCATTATGGAAATAGTTTCCATAGAACTTCCAAATTAAGCCATGGCTGTCAAATTATTTAGGCATGAAGGAATGTCTCCTGATATGTTTTTGAGAGAAAGATCTAATACTTGAAGAAACTGTTGGCGACTTAAAGTTAAATGTATGTTGCTATGAAACTCATTTGATTGTAGACGAAGAACAATCAACCTATCAAGTCTTTCTCCTATCCATGGTGGAATGATTCCAATTTGTTGTCTCTCAAATTAAGAAGTTGCAATGCAATACAATTTTTTAGGGAGTGTGGTATTTCACCATACAAACTTGTATTCCTTAAGCGCAATGATGTCAGAGTCTGCAGTGAGCCCAAAGAACTTGGGATTACCCCCGAAAAATTATTTTTCTCCAAATTAATTGTAGTTAATCTCTTATACTTGTTCCAACAATCAGGAATCCTACCTACTAACAAATTGTAAGAGAAGTCAAGATAAATCAAATCATTATTTATCCTCATGTGTAAGAATGACAAATGTCCACTGAACATGTTGATGGATAGATCCAAAATCTCTGAATTAAACAAAAAAAAGTATAGAACCATGAAAAAGATTTAATCTCAAAATTATAACAGGGGAATCATCAAATTCTAGTTGCTGATTTGGAATACTCCTATTGATTTTGTTGAAGGAAAGGTTCAAAAACTCAAGTCTTGAAGGCAGATTCCAAAACCAGTTGGGCATGGTACCTGAAATGTTGTTGTTAGAAATTCCATAATGAAAAAATTAGTTTGCCATCGAAGCCAACTCAGAAATTGTGGACCAAGCTTACATGAACGCATGTCAATATAATCAAAGATTAAATAGAAGGATCTAATCAAAACTAAGATTAAAAGATAAAGAATTAAAGGATCTGGATAGTTCTTTCAATTTGGTAAGATTAAACAGGTGAACTTCGAAAATGACACCATGTAAGTAGTTAGAGGAAACATCCAACAGCTCAAGTTGAGACATTTTCCTAATGTTGACCGGAAGAGGCCCCTCAAGTTGGTTTCTTGAAAGAGATAATTATCTCAATGATGATAATATTGAAAGATCAGGCAATGCTCTAGTCATTTGATTCCTAGCCAAAACCAAAGCTTCTAGAGAATCATTGCCACACCTACTTAAGTTTTTGACAACAACCCCGAAGATCCGCTGAGCTTGTTATCCCTTAAGTCTAACTCTTTTAAATTGCAAATATTCCCCAATAACTTTGGTATTCCACCTTCAAGATTATTTCCTCTTAAATTAATACGTTGGAAAGCTGCCATGTTGTTAAAAGAGAGTGGGATTGAACCCGATAAGTAATTATTAGAGCAATTGAGTTCAACAAACTTTTGACTTAGATTCAGCAACAAAGGAAATGTTGAAGGTTGTAAAGTAGATGATGTCAGGTGAAAAACAGATAAAGAATTTGAATAATTAAAATTGGAAAGAGATGAAGGATCAACCTTTAGAAAATCACAATGGTCAAAGTGTAATAATGAGAGGGAAAGATGAAATTGAATAACTTGGAGCCAGTTTGTAGCTTTTGTAAAATTGGTGGAATTGACTTTTAGTGATTTCAAAGAACAAAGATGAGAAATCCATTCAAGGTTGTCGGATTTCAATTAATGAAGTTAAATAAGATCAGGATCAAGATAAATCAACCTAGAAGGATTCCCAAGCTGGTGAGGAATGATCCCAGTGAAAGGGTTGTATGAGAGATCGATAAGTGAGCTCTAAATGTAACACCCTTAACCCGAATTCATCGCCAGAACAGGGTTACAGAGCATTACCGGAGTTTATAAATTAATTATCAGACATCTTATTTTATCTAGTATTCGTATTAGAAACCAACCAAAATCATACATATTGTCCCTTAAACAGACCCTCGAGGCCCAAATTACTCATTAGAAATAAATAGGGACTAAGTTGAAAACTCAAAAAAATTCAAAAAAATTTAAAATTTTCAACACTGCAGGGGTTACACAGCCGTGCGGCTAGGTTGTGTGACTCACACGGTTTGGAGACACGCCTGTGTCTCAGGCCGTGTGGGAATTTTGTTTTCTGCAAATTTAAGAAACATGGGACACATGGTCGAGTCATTTGGCCGTGTGTCACACACGATTGAGACACTCGCCAGTGTCTCTGCCCGTGTGGACGAAAATAGGTCATTTTACAAGTTATATTTCTCACTCAATTCTATGTCAATCTACAATCAACAATACACATATCAACAAGCCATATTTAGATATCCAAAACAAGCCAAAATAAGTGATTAAACTCAACAAATTACATATAGGCCATCATTAAAATAAATACCTATATACATGCCATTATAACTAAAATCAAAACATTCAAAAATACCGATAAAACCAATGGATAGTATGATATAACTCCTACAAGCTTCCAACCCAATCGAACTTCCGATAATTTGAAAAATAAAGGAAAACAAATACATAAGCAATGGATGCTTAGTAAGCTCGTATAAACTTTAATCATAATATTTTTTTTCAAATATGAAATTTATACATATCAAGAATAATTCAAAATTGATACCGTAATACTAATGAAGCTATATTCATCCACTCACAAGGTGAATAAATCTATAACATCACTTATACATATTATCCTAAGCTTAGTAAGATTTAAATAACTTTATCTTTTCAAAATTTCTTTATTTTCATTTGCATTTCTTTATTTCCAAGGTGAATAAACCATTTTATTTTAACTATTTTCTTTGTCAAGATTTCACACAAGGTATAAAGACAAGTCTTTGGAAGTCTAATCCCATTCAAATCACAAATATATATATGATTGATTTCATTCGTTAAATTTTTCTAGAAGCTTTGATTTTGGCCAAGAATCGACTGACTGGAGCATTGCCTGATCTTTAAATATTATCATCATTGAGAAAATTATCTCTTTCATGAAACCAACTTGAGGGGCCTTTTTCAGTCAGCATCAGGAAAATATCTCAACTTATTCTCTTGGATGTTTCCTCCAACTCTTTGCATGGTGTCATTTCCGAAGTTCACCTATTTAATCTTACCAAATTACGAGCATTGTCCTCATCATTTAATTTTTTCTCCTTCAATCTTAGCTCTAATTTGATCCCTCCATTTCAACTTGATTATATTGGCATAGGATCATGCAGTCTTGGTCCACAATTTCCAAGTTGGCTTCGATGGCAAAATGATATCTCCTGCTTTAATATTTCTCACTCCAATATTTAAGATGCTATCCCTGATTGGTTTTGGAATCTACCTTATTCAGAACTAAATTATTTGAACCTTTCCTCTAAAAAAATTAGTGGGAGTATTCCAACCTTGCCACTAAAATTTGATGAATTACCTTTAATATATTTGAGTTTGAATATATTTCATGGTCCCATACCTCTATTTTTTTTAATTCGTTCAGTTTGAATTTTTCCAACAACATGTTCAGTGGATCTTTGTCGTTCTTCTGCATAACGATAATGAATATTGATTTGGATTATCTTGACTTCTCTCATAATTTGTTATCAGGTAGGATTCCAGATTGTTGTAGCAAGTACATATTATTAGGTGCAATCAGTTTGGACAACAATAATTTTTGTGAGTAATCCCTAATTTTTTGGGCTCACTATAAAATTTGAAGTCACTCATTGGAAAATTGTACACAACTAGGACTTCTAGATTTGGGAGACAACAAATTGACTGGAATCATTCCACCATGGATAGGAGAAAGACTCGATGGGTTGATTGTTCTTCGTCTAAGATCAAATGAGTTTCATGACAACATACCTTCAACTCTATGTCGCCTACTGTTTCTTCAAGTATTGGATCTTTCTCTCAATAATATATCAAGAGCCATTCTTTCGTGCCTCAACAAGTTGACTGCCATGGCAAGTGCTGCAAGTTTTGAAGCAATGACTTATTTATGGGAGGGGAGTTTTGGTATCGCCGACGATGACAACTTTATATTTAGTTTCAATGATCATCTGTTAGTTGTATGGAAAGGTTTTAAAAGAGAATATGACAACACCCTTGGAATGTTAAAGAGTATTGACTTGTCATGCAACAAATTAAGTGGAGAAATCCTTCGAGAATTAGCAAGTTTTGAAGGGTTAATTAATCTGAATCTTTCAGGAAACATGTTGAGGGAAAGCATATTTAAGGAGATTGGCCAATTGAAATCATTGGATTCACTCGATTTGTCCACAAATAATCTATCTGGTAAAATATAGGAAAGATCTTTTCTGAGCGTTTTGGATTTTTCGAACAACAATTTGTTTGGAAAAATTTCATCAAGCATTCAGTTGCAAAGTTTCAATGCTACTTCATATTCAGGGAATCCGAGACTGTGCGGAAAATCATTATGCAAATGTCCTGAAGATGAGCCACCAAAGGTGCCTAATAATGGCAATATTGAAAGAAGCAATAAAAGTGATGAAGGATTATTTGAGCTTATGTGGTTTTTTAATGTTGTTGTCAGAAATATCCATAATGGAGAAATTAGTTTGCCGTCGAAGCCAACTCAGAAATTATGGACCAAGCTTACATGAACGCATGTCAATATAATCAATATGAAATAGAGGGATCCAATCAGAGCTAAGATTAAAAGACAGAATTAAAGGATCTGGATAGTTCTTTCAATTTGGTAAGATTAAACAGGTGAACTTCAGAAATGACACCATGTAAAGAGTTGGAGGAAACATCCAACAGCTCAAGTTGAGACATTTTCTCGATGTTGACCAGAAGAGGCCCCTTAAGTTGGTTTCCTGAAAGAGATAATTTTCTCAATGATGATAATATTGAAAGATCAGGCAATACTCTAGTCACTTGATTCCTGGCCAAAACCAAAACTTCTAGAGAATCCTTGGCACACCTACTTAAGTTTTTGACAACCCCGAGAGATCCGCTGAGCTTGTTATCCCTTAAGTCTAACTCTTTTAAATTACAAATATTCCCCAGGAACTTTGGTATTCCACCTTCAAGATTATTTCCTCTTAAATTAATACGTTGGAGAGCTGCCATGTTGTCAAAAGAGAGTGGGATTGAACCCAAGAAGTAATTATTAGAGAAATTGAGTTCAACAAACTTTTGACTTAAATTCAGCAACAAAGGAAATGTTGAAGGTTGTAAAGTAGATGATGTCAGGTGAAAAACAGATAAAGAATTTGAATAATTAAAATTGGAAAGAGATGAAAGATCAACCTCTAGAAAATCACAATGGTCAAAGTGTAATACTAAGAGGAAAAGATGAAATTGAATAACTTGGAGTCAGTTTGTAGCTTTTGTAAAATTGGTGGAACCGATTTTCAGTGATTTCAAAGAAGAAAGATGAGAAATCTATTCAAGGTTGTCGGATTTCAATGAATGAAGGTAAATAAGATCAAGATCAAGATAAAACAGCTTAGAAAGATTCCCAAGCTGATGAGGAATGATCTCAGTGAGAGGGTTGTATGAGAGATCGAGGCAAGTGAGCTCTGAATGTAACACCCCTAACCCGAATCCATCGCCGAAACAGAGTTACGGAGAATTACCAGAGTTTATAAATTAATTATCACACATTTTATTTTTATCTAGCATTTGTATTAGAAACCAACCAAAATCATACATATTGTCCCTTAAACGAACCATCGAGGCCCAAATTACTTATTAGAAACAAATAGGGACTAAGTTGAAAATTCAAAAAAAATTCAAAAATATTCAAAAATATTTAAAATTTTCAACACTACAAGGGTTACACGACCGTGTGGTTAGGTTTATATCATATAATATTCAGGTCAGAAACCAATTAAACTCATACATATTATCCTTTATTCGAGCCCTCGAAGCCCAAAATACGCGTTAAAAATAAGTCGGAACTAATTTGAAAACTTCAAGATTTTTTCAAAAAATATTAAAAATTTTCAAAACTGCAGGGTTCACACGGTCAAGAGACACGTTCGTGTCTTAGGCCGTGTAGGCATTCAAAGTAAGGACACGGTCGTGTCTCAGCCCGTGTCTGTACCCGTGTAACTCTCTGACTTAGGTCACACGGCCAAGCCACACGCACGTGTAAAAAATCATGTGCCCTTTTGAAATGACCTCGCACGCCTGTGTGCTAGCCGTGTGTCTCACACGGCCCAAACACATGCCCGTGTGTCTGGTCGTGTGGACTCAAAATGTACCTTAAATAACAAGTTTACCATTCCCTGCAAGCTTGGACACTAAGCAATTCAAAAATTATTCGTTTAACCAATTCAAAACACAACCAAACACATTCAAATCATGTCAAAATAATCATCCTAGGTGCCTAATCAATGTATCCTCATTGGTACCACATTTATATCATCAAAACATATCATTAAAACATCATTCAAGTCCCAATTATAAACATATTCAAGTCCAAATTATAAACATACCTAATTCAATCCATTTTGCCTAATTTATGAACACTTAAACATCGATTTAACATGCCATAATAAAGCTTCAAAAACAAACACATGTTTATATGTATATATCAAACCAATATTAAACTTTCCAATTTTGTTTGTATTTTAATATTGTTTCTCAATGAATTATTTAAACACTCTTATATAAATCTTTTTTAATCGAAAATGTTAATTGGGATCTAAAATCATTTGCTTTAAGAATAGTAATTAAGTTGATTACCTAATTTTCAATCTCAGTTAACATCAAAATATTTCTTTTTGGTGCATTAACAGGATAGCACAAACAATTATTATTAATCCAAGTTGGCAGACCCCAATAAACAACCGAAAAATGGATAGCGTTTTATATCTCACTCTTTCAATCCAAGTTTGTGTTGCAACTTCACCACCATTAGTGCCATTCTTAATCTGATCCACTTTCTTAACTTGTTCACCAACTAAAAATATTTGTCTCCAAGACCTATTAATCACCAATGAACCAAGAATCCCCCAAAATCCTACAAGAAATCCAGTAGTCATCCCAATAAAAAACCATAGAGGCTCAAACAATCCATCACATTCACTGTATGTTTCAGTACCGCTATTTTTAGGCAAATTTGGTGGCTCATATTAAGGACATTTGTTTAATTATTCTCCGCACAGTCTCAAATTTCCTAAATATGAAATAGCATTGAATCTCTGCAACTGAGTGCTTGAAGGAATTTTTCTGGACAAATTGTTGTTTGACAAATCCAAAATGCTGAGAAAAGATATTTCAAACATGTTTTCTGAGATTTCACCAGACAAATTATTTGTGGAAAAATTAAGTGAATCCAAAGCCAATCTCCCTAATTTTGCTTCCTCTTAACATGTTTCTTAAAAGATTCAAATTTATCAACCTTTGCAAACTTGCTAGTTCTCGAGGTATTTCCCCACTTAATTTGTTGCATGACAAGTCAATACTCTTTAATAATCCAAGTGTGTTGCCATATTCTCATTCAAAACCTTTTTATTTAACTAACAAATGCTCATCAAAGTTCATCATTTTACCACCATTAAAATGCACGAAATAATTCATCCCTATACCAACATTAAAATCCATGAAAGTTATATCCATTATAGAGATAGCTTCCATAGAACTTCCTAATCGCAAGTGAAAGCGCAACAACAAATCAAAGGGGTCAGTGAAATGCTTCATTTGTGATCGTTTACATATGATGAGGGATTGTCCAAAAAGGTTTGTGTTTTCTGCCATCGAAGGGGATGATCAGATAAAGCATCAATGAGACTTGGTTCGATTGTGCGTTCTGTCGAAGCCAAGAGGATCAGAGAGAATCAGAAGAAGTCAGTGAAGTGTTTTTTTTGTTGTGGTCCGCATAGGATGCGAGATTGTCTAGAGTAATCTAAGTTGTCCACGAGCAATAAAAAAGTTAAAGCAGAGCTAGAGAGTGAGGCTTTAAAGCTTGAATCAATGATACTCAGTTCTGCTAAAACGAAGAGGGATTGCAAGCAGAAATGGTTGATGTTTGTGGATATCAAAATTGTAGGTTGAAGGTCAATGGCTTGTTGTGTTCTTTGCTTTGGTGGAACTGTTGAGAGTTGCCCTATCTCAGTAGACAACAATCCATGATGACAATGAATACTGTCCTAGGACCGTCCGAATGCATTGCTAGCTTTGATGTAAACATCCATCTTGGTAATGCCAACAGTTGTATAAAAGATTGTTCCACAGAACGTGTCATCGGGACAAAAACCAAGTTCATCGGGTTATCAGCCATGCCTTTTCCAACAAACTCATTATGCAACACCATGGAAATGTTCAACCTATAGAGTTCAGCTTTGGGTCCAATGCCACTAACCATTAGCAATTGAGGAGTCCCGTTTGCACCACATGATAAAATCACTTCACTCCTTCAATTATTAGTCAAAAATGCCTAATGTTGGTTCCCATTTTCATCTTTGAACATCACTCTCATTGCCTTTGGCCACTCCCTACTGATTTATCGAATAAGACTTTTTGGACAGTGGCATACACTAAAACAGTAAGCATTTCCGGGTCAGTAGAAGCAAGAAGCTCAGCCACCGTATGACGATGCCCAAATCGGTCGAAAATGGTGCCTCCAACTTTAGTTCTATAGATATGGTCGTAGGTGAATCCATTATAAGGTGAGACCCCAATATTTAAAAGACTGTCCTTGAAGGCATCTTGCCATGGTGCTAGTTTAGGCTGGTGAACAATCTGTTTCTCCATCCATGGATAGGACTCGTTCACTAGCCTAGCATCCCATCCCACTCTCATAAAAAAAAAAAAGAAATTGAATTTAATCCAATTGGTGGTGCTTGTGCCCTAGTAAATCATAATCTTAGTAGGCTGTACCAAATTAAATGTATAGGGCAAATAATGAAGTACAAATAAATGTCATTGCTTTCTATTTCGGATTCTATACTAGACCTTACCTAATCATATCTCTGAATCAACCAAATTAAGGCAGAAGGACCACTCAATATCACATCCAAACATTTAATAGGTGACACAATAAAAGGGACAAAAATTTAAAGAAAAATAAGAATATTTAAGGAAAAAAAGATGACTTCATTGAAAGGAAGATGTAATCATTAATGGGTTCTTTTTATTTTTCCAGTTTTACAATTCATAACAATAACCTAATCAATTTTTCTTGATAACCGAAACATCTACATCCTTGATTTTAATTAAAAAAAATTTAAATGGGATCACCAACTAATTTAAGAATTTTGGCGATATGGGGGACCCTAAATACTTAATAAATACTTTCTTGTGGACAATACTTAATGATTTTCAGGTTTCACATGTATATAAAAAAGTCAACTATTGTTGGACCAAATTCTCTTTTATTTGAACTTTTTTTCTTCAACATCAGGATAATTTACAGTCACTTTCAGAGATCATTAGGACCTTAATGCAACCATATTAAGTTCAAATGTAAAAAAACTCAAACAAGAAACTCATATGAAAAAAAAAAAAAGGTTGAAATGAAAAGATATCTAACTACGCCCATTTAATTAAAAGGAAGTAAATTGTAGAAAAATAAAACAAAAGGAAAATAGGGGATCACAGTTGACATTAATTTCTTCCCAAATTTTCCAGAAACAAAATGCATCTTATATTGAAGAAGGAACATATGTAAATAAAATTATTTTCAGATTGTTTTTTCACCGATAGATTAAGAAAAACTATATATACCCAAAAAACAAAACAAGAAGGAGATGATATATATATGCAGAAACAGTGGAGAAAGATGGGAAAAGAGAAAGAGATGAGAGAAGAAGGGAAAACCTTGAAGAGATGAGAGAGCGTTGAGCCAAATAACCAAAGAGATAAAGAGCTTCACTGCCCCAACAAAAGAAGCCATTGAAAGGCCTCAGCACAACAACAGAAACTCACAGCCCAAAATAAAAATAATATTAATAACTCCCAAAGATAAACAAGTTCCTATGTGGCTTTCACCGGTTGGCCTTGTTTTGTGTGTTTATTGTTTAACACTCACTTAGATAGTTATATATATATCTACACACACAGAGTTGAAGCCTTCAGAGGTCAAAAGCTGATCAATGATGGATGAATAAAAAAAAACACCAAGATACAGTATGGCAGAGCAAGTACAACACAGATTATATATATAAGGGGTATTGCAACCAACAAGGAATGCAGCTATCAACAATATTTAAAGATCACTGATTAAAGGGGTAGCTGGTGTAAGTCACTACTGGTGAAATGGATGTCACAGTTGGAGTAGGATAGAAACGTCTAACAAACAACAGTTAATGCAAACAGAAGAACAAGCCATAAGTGAAAATGAAAATGAAGTCTGTAAAACCCATATTTTGCCCGGCCTTGCATTAAACCCAAATAAAACAGGCCCAAAAAGTTTTACAATGGCCTAATACTGAATGAAATGAACCAAAGCCAGTAGGCCCAGGTTTTTGGAGTTTTCAGAACCCATTCCCTTACCCCCTTGCGCTGCTGCTGCCTTCGAGCCAGCCTCTACGCGCGCCATTACTTCAGCCCACGCTTCCACCTTCATATTTCACGTTCACACGCCCATGAACGCACTCTTCACGTCTCCACGTACCTGCAAAATGGAGAATAGCAAGGAACCGTTTGTATAGGCTATAAAGCCTTCGATTTTTTTTAATTGTAAGGGGGGTGGTTTTTCTTTTCTTTTTCATTTTTCTCAAAGAGATAGAACACAAGTTGTATACAAAATACATTAAAAAAATCAATAAAAAGCAACCAAGAGATATTCAAAGGTGGTGATTGCTGTTTGATTTCGTTTTTCTTTTTTTCTATTTTCATCAAATATACTAAGATATAAGAGAAAGGAGGAGACTTACCGGAGTTGCATCACGCTCACGACAGCTGATGGCTCGACTCCGTTTGCCATAGTCGGATTTTGAGGCGGTTAAAGCTTGGCCATTCGTCTGGGGGGTGAGTTGTGGGAGTAATAAAGTTTTTTTTTTAAGAAACAGAAGTTAAAGTGTTTTCTTTAGCAAAAGATTGGCTTTAAAACAAACTTTTTCTTTTAATAATAAAATAAATGCTTGAGTGTGAGAAGCAGTAACATTTGGGGGGTGGGGGAAGGCGTGTTGACCCATTTGCCAGGCTGGGTCCACGCATTTTACCTTGAATGGGTAATTTCGTGGCCAGTCTTTCCCATTTGCACCAGTGTTCAATTGGGCCCTTTCCATGGTTTCTTTAATTCTTTTAAATTGTCCTAGGTATTTGCGCGAGTGTTCATCTTAGTCCGTGCTGGAAGAGTCCGTTTTGGGGTTTGGTTAATTTGCATTTTTAGACACCAAACGTTGGAGTGCGTTTTACTTTGGCCCAAAATTCTGTTTAAATGGTTTGTTTTGTTCATAAATTGTCCCTTTAATTTTTTTTTCTTCCAATTAAGTTTTTTATTATTTTTTTTATAAAAAAGAATATATTAGTTTAATATATAGTTTTGTTTAAGAAGATTGATATATTTACTTTTGTATATATTATTTTAGCAAGAAGAATATACTATTTTTTATGTGCATATTTATTTGTTTTTTTCCCAAAATACTCTCATATATTATTTTGTATTTATATACTTTGCTTATATTAGGTTTTCTTTATTTCATGTATGTGTAACTTATACTAAGTTTTTTTTAAGTGTACATTATTGACTTCCTTTTATTTCATGTAAATATTCTCTCTTAAATTTATTTTTATATATATTGTTTTTTAAATTTATTTATATAATTTGGTTCTCTCTTAGGGATATTATTTTTTTATTTTTTTATATATTTTAAATACTTTAGTATCTTTATATATGTTTTTTTTTCTTTCTTTCCCATTTTCACATATGTGTCATTAGTCAAATTAATTTGTTTTACTTATTATTATATTATGCATTATTTATTTCACATATCTTCCTGCATATTATATATATTGGTAATTGTTCATATATTATTATGTATAATTTGTGGTAGGTTTAGCCTTGTTTAGTGCATATTGTTTATATTAAGTTTTTTCCATTCCATGTGTATTATTAATTTAGATAGATATTTTTTTCCTACACTCATTATTTATTTTGAAATGTCATTTATGCATTATTATTTCATATATTACTTTTTTTCCATTGTTTGTTTCAAGTCTTCATGTGAATTACATACTTCAAGATTTTCATATGTCGTTGTTTGTTTGCATGTCGTCGATTTCAAGTTGCATCATTTATTTGTTTATTTATTTTTAAGACTTGTGCATGTTATTTATGCTTGGTATTTCATTCAAATTTGCTTTTAATTTATTAGCCTTTGAATATAAATGCCGGCATTGGTGTAATTTTGATTTTTCTATGATATTGTATCGGGATTCAAATTTCAATGTTTGTTGGCTGTCTCATTTTTATTCTAAGCAAGTTAGGTGAAGGCGTGTTGAACTGATTTTGCGATTGTTTATTTAAAAACCTCCCAAAACAAAGGCGATGTTTGATGTTTTGAAAATTCGAGAAATTGTGCCCTAACGTACTGGGTTTCGATTTTCTGTTTACCCAAAATAATCAAACATCCCTTTAAAAATTTCATTCGTTGTTTTAAAATGTCAAAACAAGGCAATGTTTCGTGTTTGATGTTTTGAAAATTCGTATTTAAAAACCTCCCAAAACAAAGGCGATGTTTGATGTTTTGAAAATTCGAGAAATTGTGCCCTAACGTACTGGGTTTCGATTTTCTGTTTACCCAAAATAATCAAACATCCCTTTAAAAATTTCATTCGTTGTTTTAAAATGTCAAAACAAGGCAATGTTTCGTGTTTGAAAATTCGAGTAATAGTGCCCTAACGTATTGGGTTTCGATTTATCGTTGAACCAAATAACTGAATACCCTTTTAAGAATTCATTGCGTGTTTTGGAAATTATGAGGGGATTTCAATTTTTGGAGACTTAAAGTATCGTGTCCTAACGTATTGGATGTGGTATTTTATTTCTTTGGAGCGAGAGAACCTTAAAATCCATTTCAAATTGTTCATACATTTTTAAAAGAATCATATTTTGAATCTTTTCCAAATTTTCAATGATAGGACATTAAATAATCAAATGGTACCAATTTTGGGCGTTACGAGGGTGTTAACCCTTCCTCGTGCGTAACCGACTTCCGAACCCATTTTCTCAATTTTCGTAGACCTAAAGTTATTGTTTTAATAAATTAAATATTTTATTAAAATGATCAACCTCAAGGTGGTCCGATTACACCTCAAAAAAGGATCTGTGACGACTCCCAACTTTTCATTTTCAAAAGTCGATTTCCCGTTTTCAAAAAAATGATTTCGACAAAGTTCTCCTCCTCTCATGAAGACAGAAAATTAATTGCAACAATTTACTCCGAAATGATTGTTCCAAAGAAAGCATATGTAGCTAATAAGGAATCCGCTTATTAGCATAGTTTCTTAAATAATAAAAAAAATCGCCCCCACTCATCTCCCACATTACTATCGCTACAGCAAGTCAAGCAACAAGAATAATATGTAACAGTAAATCTGAGGAAAAAGGGCTCCCTAGGCAAAATTCACTTGCCTTGAGTCTACACTTTAGAAAATGGGAATTCCCCATGTCACATGCGGGGAATCATTTCCTGGAAACTACAAATGGAGAAGCATATAGCTGTCATTTCTCGTTAAGTTTTATAACTCAAAGTTTATTATTATTATTTTTTATTTTTGTAATTTAAGAAGAAAGAATTATATAATTAAAATTAGAATTGTGATTCCATTCAAATCACGAAAGCTTCATATGATTTACATTGATTTAATTAGTGATTTTTTAATAAATAATTACCTTTATTTTTGTTGGTATTCTTTGTGTCTAATAAAATAATTTTAACTATTTTAACTATTTTTTTAGCCTAAAAATAAATATTTTTTTTAAAAAAATCAAACCTCAACAGTATTTTAAGGTGATCATCCATCGTTGCACCCTTAGCATACCAAACCCCAAATTAAGATAGTTTAGACCAAAATATAATTGAAAAAAAAAAGTTGTGATCATATCTACTTGAACCCTTTAAAACTACCTACAATTGAAAGTCTAAGTTCTATTGCTTATTGGCATATATAGTCTTTTAAATAATAAAAAACTGCCTTTACTCATCTCCCACATTGCTATCGTTACAGCAAGTCAAGCAACGAAAATAGCCGTAATTGAGGAAAATAAGCATCCTACACAAAAGTCACTTCCCTTGAGTTTACACGTTTAGAAAACGGGAATTGCCTACATAATTAAAATCTGTGTTCACCACCAAAACACCCTAACTTTCCTTCTTGTTTCCTGGAAATTCTACCAAAGGAAGAATTGTAATTATTAGTTTTTAACTCAAAGTTTAATATTTTTATTTTTTTATTCACTTCATTTGTATTTTTTTTAAATTATAATTCAAAGCGAAAGAATTGGAGTAGAATAAATTAGAGTTGGGATCGCAAATTTTATTTGGAAATGGGGAATATATATTTTTAGTAGTGAGGATAGCTCAAGGTAAGCTACTTTAAATTAGTGCTTTGATGGTTTTTTCTTTAATTTTATATAAATTAAAATAAAAAAATCCTCATTAATTTTTTTATTTTATAAAAGTGAGAGATTTTAATAATTGCATAACTAAATTAAGACTGTCATAGATTGATGAATGATACTAATTAAATCAAAATTTTAAATAATATAAGTAAATAAAATTAAAATATTACATTTATTAAATATTATATATTTTTTGAAAATGCATGATAAACCATTTTGTTTTAGCTTATTTTTTTTGTTAAAATTTCACACAAGGTAAAATGACTTAGAAGTCTTTAGAAGTCTAATCCCATTCAAATCACAAATATATATTTTCCACATGATTGATTTCATTCGTTAAATTTTCCACATCGGAGAGCTCGTCTCTCTGCTGCAAAGCACCTCATGCACTGGTTTTTGACACTCGTACCAAGACCAGCAGCAATTAGTGCAACTGCGTCACAGAAGCACAAGGCATAGGTGAAAATGAAAATAAAGTCTTCTCCCTCTTATGGAGACAGAAAATTAATGACAACAATTCAGTCTGAAGAGAGCTTGTAGCTAATAAGGTATCTGTTTATAGGCATGGTTTGTTCAATAAAAGAAAATCTCCCCCATGTCGCCCGTTGCTATCGCTAAATCAAGTCCAAGATCAAAGAAGTCCATAGCTTAAAAATATGAGTGTTGTAGGTCAATTTTGGCCCAAATACAACTCAATTACCTAAACCCCTTAAAACCCAATACAAAACAACCCAATATCTAACCCAAACCCGAATGGCCCACTACAACCCAATCCAACCTAATACCCACCCCAATTTCATCAGCCCAACATCATCAAACCCAATCTAAACTAACAGCCCACCTAAACTAACCCACTAACCCTAGCCCACCACCACTAAACATTTTCCAGCAAAGAAAAAACCCTAGCCCCTCTTCAGCCGCATGCTAGGCATGCCTCTGCCCGAGACCTGGCACTGCCCATACCGTCTGACACTCCCACCACTAGCACCGGCCATGCCCTGCAAAAACAACAGACAAGCAAAGCAGAAGCAAGAATAGCAAAAATAATAATAAAGTATGTAACAAAATAGGCTATAAAAGCTTAATAGAAAACTGAAATGAGGGTTCCTTTCCCTTTCTTTCTTTATTCTTTGTAAACATCGAAAGGAATTTATAGACTTCAATAAACTGACAATAGTGGTTGTTCAAACAAACGAGGAGTAAACGAAAAGGTTGCATTTTTTTGCTCTTTATTTCTTTCGATTTTTGCATACATATATATATACACATTTCTTTATTTTTTATTTAATATAAACATAAAATATAGTACAAAAAAAAAGAATACAAAAAAAAAATAAAAAAAAAAGTAGAATTTTTTACCTTTCCGGCCACCTGTACGGTGGCTGGTGCCGGCGCATGCGAAGGTCCGGAGACGGACCGGTGCCCCTTCCCCCCACCGGAAATCGCCCCGTGCTCCCCTCTCCCTCATTTTTTTTTCTTTACCCTCTCCAAATGTTTTTTTTTTCAGATTTTTAGGCTATTTATAGCCCACCAAAACGGCACCGTTTTGGGGCTCAAACTTAGACTAAAAAACGACGTCGTTTTACTTGGCCCGACCCGATTCGACCCAAACCTGCTTCAGGATCCACGTGTTTTCAACTCAATGGGATATTTGTGCAATCGGTCCTTCCGCATTTTTTGTTGTTTAAATCAGGTCTATATTTATTTATAAATCGGCCCTAAGATTTAAACTGATTAGCGATCTAATCCCTGTTAATGTGTTGCGTTTTGATAGAGCGAAAATATTGCTGTTTCAGTCCCCCCATGTTTCATGCATGTTGCAATTCGGTCCCGTGGCTTATTTTATTTCAAATTTCGCCCTAAAAATTTTGTTTTGAGCTCGATTTAGTCCTTTTTGTTAGATTACGGTTTTATTTTCAAATTATTTGTTTTTTATTTTCTGTTAATTATTATTATTAATTATAATTTTTATATTCTTGTTATATTTACTATATTTAATATATGTAGTGGTGTATATTGTATTATGTACATATATGCGTATGTGTTTTATATATATTTATGGAATATTATTATTAGTTATTTTTAATATGTATATTATGTAAATATTTTAATATTGTATTCTATATATTATTTCACATAATATTAAAAACACGTGTTCTCAATATAATCATGTACATTTAAGTGTATACCTATATATTTGGGAAGCACTGTCAATAGTTTTTTTATTATCTTTTTAATATGTATATATTATGTATGTATTTTAATGTCAGTAGTATATACTTATATTATTTCACGTACATATTTTTTTCTATTATCTTATTTATTATTGTTGTTAATCTTAATACATGTTTTTATATATATATGTGCATATATCTCTAGTATATATAAGTATACATTTATGTAATATTTCAATAGGTTTTATTCCCAATATGTATGTATCATATAAATATTTGAGTGTTATACTATATATATATTTTCAATGTGTATATTTTTTATTGTATTTTTATACGTCATATATATTTTTCAAGCTATATTACATTTTACATATTATCATATAAATATGTACATATATTTTTTAAAACTACCTTATGCACATTATTTTTTAATTTTACATTATGTATGTATTTCTCATGTTATTAGTTGAACATATATTTTTATGTTACCTTATATACATATTATTATTTTATATTATTATTACTAAGTATATTTTGTATTCGTTCATTATTTGTCTTTAATTTTATTTCTTTTGCAAATGTCATTGTTATTGTTATTCGAATGTTCTAGTATCCCATGCTAATATTTTTCATTCATAATGTCATTACTTGCATCATTGATTTATTTTAAATTCTTATTTTAGGAATATTTTTTCCTATGTTTTAATTAATTTCAAAAATAAGGTAACATATCGATTTGACATTAAGTCATCAAATTTCATCGCTATATTGGGTGAAACTCCATTGACTAGTGTTAAAACGGTATGTCCTTCTGAAAACCTGAAAAAACTAAAATTTCTTGTCTTTTCAATCAGATCACGACTAAACATTACATTGAACTCGTATTTTTGAAAATCTAGACAACACATGTTTATGGGATACCAATTTTTGGGCATCGTGAGGGTGCTAATACCTTCCTCGCGCGTAACCGACTCCCGAACCCTAAATTTTCTCTGGATTTTAACGTAGACCTAAACTCAGCCTTTTATTTGTTTTAATAGGAGATCTAATAGGTGTCCGATCACACCTAGGAAAAAAGATTGGTGGCGACTCATTGTTTATTTCAAAAATCAAACGTCAAATTTCAAACTTTTTTTTCAATAAATCGCCACAATTAGCGACCCCAAAGTTAAAAATTTTTACGGCACTACAATGAGAATTATTGACATTAATGCCCTTTGGTTAAACTCATAATTGCAATAATAACCATAAAACACCCATCACTATTTAATTATTTTAGTTGCGTTTGTTGGGGATACACCGTATTAAGAACGAATAAGTAAAATAGAGAAGAACAAACACACAAATATAATTGGGAGTGGGGAATTGGGTTACTTAAGATCGAATCGAAACTCTCATACCTACAATATCTTTTACCACCGGACCAAGAAGTTGTTGGCTAAACTAAAATTTTATAACTATTTATTTTATATAAAATTTTTAACCGTTAAATGTATATTAACATGGACAATATTTTACATCGATAAAATAAAAATATCTAGTTGATTTGAAAATAAGTGTTATGTTTATTGGCATGATTTTAAATTTTATTTTAAAAGAATTGTCCCGCTCATCACACTCATTATTATCCCCAAGCAAGTCAAGCAACGCACTAAGAGTGAGTTTGGAGACCCCAACAAGCAACCAGACTAAGAAAAATGGAGAGCATTTCAATCTGATCAAATCTGTTAACTTGCTCACCAATTGAAAATAGTTATGTCTCCAAGTCATATTCAAGATTGGGATAATATCTACTTGAACCCTTTAAAATTACCTCCAATTCAACGTCTAAGTTCTATTACCATTAGGGTTAAAAAGTAAATATTGAAATTGCATAATAATAAATTTAGCAATTATTATTTATCACTTTAGCTCTAATATTTTCATCACTTTCAATCAACTTTTGAAATTTAATTAAACTGCTCTTTTACATAAAAAAAAAATTGATTCAATTGTTTTGCTTATATACTCAATCAGCAATCTTTAATTTATTGATAAACTTTGTTTTGATTGATATTTTCCTTTCTATATTGAGATCATTAGTAAACATTGTAAGTTAATCTATTTTGGTCATTTCGTATTCCATGGCTATTTACATAAGTAGAATCTGTGTTCACCATAAAAGCACCCATCAACATTTAATTGTTTCAATTCTGCAGTCAAATGTGCCTGCCTTAGTTATACGTTATTATCAATATCCTAACTTTCCTTCTTGTTTCCTGGAAACTACCAAAGGAAGAGAGATCCACCAATCAATTATTGCTATGTATTATAACTGAAAGTTGAATATTATTATTTTTTATCCACTTCAATTGTATTTTAAAAAAAAACTGTAATTAAAAACGAAAAATTTGAAAATTAAAACGAAAGAATCGGAGTAAATTCAATGGTTTCTTTCCAATTTTGTTTGTATTTTAATATTATTTCTCAATGAAATTAAAAACACATTTATATAAATTACGATTCATCGATTTTTTAATCGAAATTGATATTTAAAATTATTTGCTTAAACAATAATTATTTACATCAACAGAATAACACAAGCAATCATTATTAATCCAAACTTACACAATGATGGTAAAACTGTAAATAAGAACGCGATATTATTAATCCAAGCATACAATTAGAAGGCAGACCCTAACAAGCAACCGGACTAAGAAAAATGGAGAGCATTTTATATCTCACTCTTTCAATCGTAGTTTGCGTTGCAATTTCACCATCATCAGTGCCATTGTTAATTTGATCCAATCTGTTAACTTGCTCACCAATTTAAAAATATTTATATCTCCAAGACCTGTTAATCATCAATGAACCAAAAATCCCCCAAAATCCTATAAGAAATTCAATAATCATCCCAATAAAAAACCACAAAGGCTCAAACAATCCTTCATCACCTTCATTACCGCCATTGTTAGGCATCTTTGGTGGCTCACCTCCAGGACATTTGCGCAATGGTTCTCCGCACAGTCCCGGATTCCCTGAATATGAAGTAGCATTGAAACTCTGCAACTGAGTGCTTGAGGGAATTTTTCCAGACAAATTGTTGTTCGAAAAATCCAACATGCTAAGAAAAGATAATTCAGACATGCTTTCCGGGATTTCACCGGACAGATTATTTGTGGACAAATCGAGTGAATCCAAGGATTTTAATTGGCTAATCTCCCTAATTATGCTTCCCCTCAACATGTTTCTTGATAGATTCAGATTAATCAACCCTTGCAAACTTGCTAGTTCTCGAGGGATTTTCCCACTTAATTTGTTGCATGACAAGTCAATACTCTTTAACAATCCAAGGGTGTTGCCATATTCTCGTTCAAAACCTTTCCATACAACTAACAAATGCTCATGGAAGTTGATCCCTATAGCACCAATAAAATCGACGGTATACGTTATCCCCGCTAAAGGGATAAGTGCCATAGAACTTCCCAAGTGAGCCATGGCTGTCAAATTATTGAGGCACGAAGGAATGTCTCCTGATATGTTGTTGAGAGAAAGATCCAATACTTGAAGAAGCTGTTGGCGACATAGAGTTGAAGGTATGTTTCCATGAAATTCATTTGATCTTAGACGAAGAACATTCAACCCATTAAGTCTTTCTCCTATCCATGGTGGAATGATTCCAGTCAATTTGTTGTCTCCCAAATCCTGAAGTTTCAATGCAGTACAATTTTCTAGGGACTGTGGTATTTCACCGTACAAACTTGTGTTCCTTAAGCGCAATGATTCCAGAGTCTGTAGTGAGCCCAAAGAATTAGGGATTATCCCCGACAAATCATTGTTCTCCAAGTTGATTGCAGTTAATATCATGTACTTGTTCCAACAATCTAGAATCTCACCCGATAACAAATTGTTAGAGAGATCAAGATAATTCAAACCAATATTCATTATCGTCGTGCATAAAATTGCCAAAGGTCCACTAAACATGTTGTTGGAAAGATCCAAAACCATCGAATTAGAGAAAAATAGAGGTATGAGACCATGAAATAAATTCGAACTCAAATCTATTAAAGGGAATCCACCAAATTTTAGTGGCAAGTTTGGAATACTCCCACTAATTTTGTTGGAGGAAAGGTTCAAATAATTTAGACTCGAAGGTAGAATATTCAAAAACCAATCAGGGCTAGCATCATTAATATTGGAGTGGGAAATATCAAGGTAAGAGAAAGTAGTTTGCCATCGTAGCCAACTCGGAAACTGCGGACCTAGACTACATGATCTCATATCAATATAATCAAGTTTAAATTGAGGAATCCAATCAGAGCTAGAATTGAAAGAAAAAGAATTAAATGATATGAGCAGTTTTTGTAATTTGGTAAGATTAAATAAATGGGCTTCGGAAATGTTACCATGCAAAGAGTTGGAGGAAACATCCAAAAGCACAAGTTGAGACATTTTTCCGATGCTGACCGGAAGAGGCCCCTCAAGTTGGTTACCTGAAAGAGATAATTTTCTCAATGATGATAATATTGAAAGATCAGGCAATGCTTCAGTCAGTCAATTCCTGGCCAAATTCAAAGCTTCTAGAGAATCCTTGGCACACCCACTTAAGTTTTTGATAACAACCCCGAGAGATCCGCTGATCTTGTTATCGTTTAAGTTCAACTCTTTTAAATTGCAGATATTCCCCAAGGACTTTGGTATTCCACCTTCCAAATTATTTCCCTCGAAATTAATGCGTTGAAGAGCTGGCATGTTGTCAAAAGAAATTGGGATGAAACTCGATAAAGAATTGCGACTGAAATCAAGACAGAGCAGCCTGGAAAGGTTCCCAAGCTGGTGAGGAATGAACCCAGTGAAAGAATTGCCTGAGAGATCGAGGTAAGTGAGCTCTGAAAGTGAACCAATGAAGTCTGGGATTTTATGGAAGTGATTAGAAAAGAGGTCCAAGTAACTCAAGTGCTTTAACTCAAGCAAGGAAGACCCGATCTCGCCCGTAGTAAACATCGCGTCGAGGTCCAGCTTGACAACATGGCCGGTTGAGTTGTCGCAACCAACACCTATCCAATTGCAACACTCTTCTTCTTCACTTGTCCATGAAACCAGGCGGTTTTCCACAACGGTAAGACGTTTCTTGAAATCAAGGAGAGCTCGTCTCTCGGCTGCAATGCACCTCACACTCTGATTTTCGACACCCAAACCAAAACTAGCAGCAGTTAATGCAAACAGAAAAACAAGCCATAGGTGAAAGTGAAAATGAAGTCCTCCGCCTCTCATGAAGACAGAAAATTAATGGAAACAATTCACTCTGAAATGGTTGTTCCAAAGAAAGCGTATATAGCTATTAAAGAATCCGGTTATTGGCATATATAGTTTTTTAAATAATAAAACCTGCCCCTACTCATCTCCCAAGTTGCTATCGCTACAGCAAGTCAAGCAACGAGAATAGTCTGTAACTGAGGAAAATGGGCACCCTACGCAAAAGTCACTTCCCTTGAGCCTACACGTTTAGAAAATGGGAATTGCCTACATAATTAGAATCTGCGTTCACCACCAAAACACCCTAACTTTCCTTCTTGTTTCCTGGAAACTACCAAAGGAAGAGGGATCCACTAATCATTTATTGCTAAGTTTTATAACTCAAAGTTGAAGATTATTATTTTTTATTCACTTCATTTTTATTTTTTTAAAATTGTAATTCAAAACGAAAGAATTGGAGTAGAATAAATTAGAGTTGGGATCGCAAATTTTATTTGGAAATGGAGAATATATATTTTTAGCAGTGAGGATAGGTCAAGGTAAGCTACTTTAAATTAGTGTTTTGATGGCTTTTTCTTTAATTTTATATTAATTAAAATAAAAAAAGTCCTCATATATAATGTTTTTTATTTTATAAAAGTGAGAGTTTTTGATAGATTGATGAATGATACTAATTAAATTAAAATTTTAAATAATATAAATACATAAAATTAAAATATTACATTTATTAAATATTATATATTTTTTGAAAATGCATATAAACCATTTTATTTTAGCTTTTTTTTTTTCAAGATTTCACACAAGGTATAAAGACTTAGAAGTCTTTGGAAGTCTAATCCCATTCAAATCACAAATATATATGTATGATTGATTTCTTTCGTTAAATTTTCCTCATCAGAGAGCTTGTCTCTCTGCTGCAAAGCACCTCTCGCTCTGGTTTTTGACACTCGTACCGAGACCAGCAGCAGTTAGTGCAAACAGAAGCACAAGGCATAGGTGAAAATGAAAATGAAGTCTTCTCACTCTCATGGAGACAGAAAATAATGGCAACAATTCAGTCTGAAGAGAGCTTGTAGCTAATAAGGTATCTGTTTATAGGCATGGTTTCAATAAAAGAAAATCGCCCCCATGTCGCCTGTTGCTATCGTTAAATCAAGTCCAATAACAACAAAGTCTGTAGCTTAAAAATATGGGAATTATTGACATTAATGCCCTTTGGTTAAACTTAGTAACTGCAATATTAACCATAAAACATCCATCACTATTTAATTATTTTAGTTACGTTTGTTAGGGATACACCATATAAACAACGAATAAGTAAAATAGAGAAAAACGAACACACAAATTTTTACCTATAAAAATTCCTTCGAAAAGGATAAAACCATGGGCTTGCTTTAACTTTTCACTAAACGAGTAGACAAACGAAAATATAATATAAAAATAATAATTCTAAATGTACTAAATGCACAATACCAAAAAACTCTAAAAAAACGCAGCTGCTTGCATGAAAAATACGTTGCATCGTCGTGACATCCTATGCATACTAGTCACGACGTTGTCGCCACCTTAAATTAAGAGTTCGTCCGTCGTCCCAACATCGGGAACCTCCTTATCTCGATATCCGACCTATTTTGATACTTCTTCAATTACTCATAATTCTTATCTAAAGCAACTACAACATTTCTGATACGGAGGCACACCCCCTCCCCCCAACCCCCACAAAGTTATTATCCACTTACTTTCCTAGAATTACTAAGAAATAAAATTCCACCAAACATTTATTGCCTAAGTTTTTAAAAATAATAATAATAAAGATAAATTTACCTTGAAAAATGATTCAAGTTATCATTTATTGCTCATATAGAAATGTATCAATTCTTATTGAAAATAAAGGAAATTCACTATATGTATGAGTAATAAATGACCTTGTTGAAAGTAGAAAGCAGCTTTTTCTTTATAAATAAGATACGTTTTGAAGTGAGAATTAATCTTCAAGCAAAGGTGGAGCCCTCGAAACATCATAGTTTGAAGTAATTAAAATTATATAATTATACTATTACAATTTATAATACTAAATATAACATAAACACTTACAATTTAATTAAATTTTCTTATTTAAATAAATTTAAGAAATTATATTTTTTTAATTATAAGAGAATACGATTACGAAAATAATATTTCACTTGATTTCATCCAATTATTTTGTAATTTTAAACACGTCTTAAGTTTTTTTTTTTAGAACACTATTTGAAAAGTCAATTGAGTATCAATATCGTATCAATTAGAATTTTTTATTAGTTTAACATCAGTTCTGTGTTAAATGTCGATTTCAATATGATAAAGAGTATATTTAAAATACGTGAATCAAAACTTATAAAATATAACTTATTGAATGGATAGCTTAAAATTGACATGTTTAAATAAAATAGACAATGATATTAAATTTTTGGAAATTTTTTTTATTTCGTCATATACAATAAGACATGTTTTAAATATGTTTCACATCAAATATAATTTAACATTTAACATGTATAGAAAAACTTATTTGGCACGATATTGATACCTTAAGTACTTAATTAAAACATTTTAAAGTTTTGTAACTAATTTAAAATCTTGATCATAGTTTGGGGGCTCTTGTGCAATTAGCCCTAATTTTATTTCTTCTCAGTTTGGCCTGAATGTCCTTTTAAAGAACAATGATCAAACCAGAAGAAATATACTGAAAGCTAAAGCAGATATGATGGAAGTTCGTTAACATGCATCATTTTCATGGCTTCCACTTTAAGTTGTACTTTCAACGACCTTTGGTCCACTAAGGAAGTGACCATTTTTATTCTACCCCTTTGAGCTGCTTTTCATCTATTGCCACAGTGCTACAATAGCATCAATGGAGGTACTAGTGGTGTTAGATAAGCCCATATATCATAGAAAAACAATCATCATCGAGCCACAACCTTAATAATGAATGCCACTCTTGGTTTCTTGGTACCCTTTAATCATCATTATCTTTCTCTTTAATCCTCCCATTACTTGCACTCCTTTTTACTCAATTACTTTCTCTCTTATAACTTTTACACCCCCCATGATGCAAACTTGATAATTACTCTTATTAAGGATTTAAGGGAGCCTGCTCTGTTTTTACTCAAATTATGTTCATTTTATGTTTTTAGTAGATTCTATGGCCTTGAACTGCTTCTGGGTCACCTTGTTTTTGTTCTTTGGCTTTTTGGGTGTTGTTTTCTGTGAGCAAGATGGTATGTGTAATTTGCTTTTTTCATGTTTGTGTAAATGCGTAGCTGTTTTATCCAAGTTTCCCACCTTTTATGTTTAGCTATAGCCTTTGTTCATTTTTGTGAAAAAGTTCATAGATCAAATAGCAAACCAATCCCCTCATCCATTTCTACACTTAAAAATGTCCATGCACATCTGAAGGAGACACACCACATCAGCTTTTAACCGTAGAAAACTTTTAACAGTAGAAATGGATAAATTTTTAGCAGAAAGGATTTTTTACTCTTTGATCTAATTTACAGGAATTAATTTGTTCATTTTGTTAATAAAAAGGACAAAATATAATCTGAATTTTAGTACAGGACCTCCATGGTACTTTTGCCTTCATTTTTGTTTTTAAAGCTTTGATGGAAACAGAATGGTCCAACTGAGGCTTTGGATTTGAGGACTTTGTGTCTTGTTTTTTACATTTGGTTTGCTATGTGACAGGTTTCTTGAGCTTATCATGTGGTGGAGCAAGGACTTATGTTGATTCATCTAATATAACATGGGTCTCAGATGATACATACATAAACACAGGCAATATGACTACCATCAACTATGTTGAGGATTCTGGTTCTTATTCATCCAATGTTCCACTTCGGTTTTTCCCCAAATCTCAACGTCGTAATTGCTATAAATTACCAGTGGAAAATACATCATCCATGGTTCTTGTGAGAGCTCAATTTATGTATAAGAACTATGATAGACATTGGAAACCTCCAGCTTTCTTAGTTTCTCTTGGGACAGCTATAACTAGTACTGTGAACTTAACTAACAAAGATCCATGGATTGAAGAGTTCATATGGCCAGTGAGTAAGGCCACACTGTCATTTTGTTTGAATGCTATTCCGAGCAGTGGATCACCAGTTATTTCTTCTCTTGAAGTTCGACCACTTCCTCAAGGGGCTTACCGTAGTGGCATGGGAGGTTTCTCAAATAAGTCACTTCGTAAGCAGTATCGAATCAATAGTGGCTATACCAATGGATCATTGAGGTAAGTATGTTTACCAACCTTTCACCATCTATGGCTGCTGTCTTCTGTTAGGATGTTTTACTATTAAATTTGGTTAAAACAGGTACCCTGCAGATCCATTTGACCGCATTTGGGATGCTGATCAAAGTTACACACCAGCTCATCTCTCACCAGCCTTCCACATTCCTCTTGGCTTGAATTTATCAAGCCTAAAGGAGAGCCCTCCTTTGGATGTGTTGCAGACTGCTAGAGTTCTGGCTCGGGATGACGTCTTACATTACAACTTACCTCTAGATACATTCGGGGACTACTATATTGTCCTCTATTTTGCAGACATTCTTCCAGTTTCCGCTTCTTTCGATATATTAATCAATGGGGTCGTTCAGCAATCCAATTTCACTATAACAACCTCAGAAACCAGCACTCTATATTTCACACAAAAGGGAATCACAAGTCTGGATATTGCATTTAGGAGAATCAGATTCTACCCTCAAATCAGTGCATTTGAGGTCCATGAAATTGTTGATATTCCACCAGAGGCTTCTTCAACTACAGTTTCAGCACTTCAAGTTATCGAGCAGTCTACTGGTTTCGATCTCGGATGGCAAGATGATCCATGCTTACCAACTCCATGGAATCATATTGAATGTGAAGGAAGTACAGTGACATCATTGTATGTACCAAAGTAAACTGTAGCTTACGAATTTCATATTCTACCTCGGCTAACTACTTGTATGGATTTATCATTTTTCTCTTAGGGACCTTTCAGACATCAACTTGAGATCAATTAGTCCAACATTTGGTGACTTGCTGGATCTTAAAATACTGTAAATGTCTTCATCTGTCTTTTAACTCTTAATATTATGAGCCTATCGCATCCTCTATATAGATATCTCATTCTCTTTCAGGGATTTGCATAACACATCACTTTCAGGAGCAATAGAAAATCTGGACAGCCTGCAATACCTCGAGAAATTGTAATTTCGGTCAAAGCATTCACCTTTCATTAATATCTTCATGTAGCAGAGACATAATATATCTTCCCTAAATTCTCAGGAACCTGAGTTTCAATCAGTTAACATCCATTGGTTCTGATTTAGACAGCTTGGTTAACCTTAAAATTCTGTAAGTTGTAATCTTCTGTAATTATTCATTGAAACTGTTATTGATTGTATAAATACTGCATCATTGTTATTTTTCTACATGCAGGGACTTGCATAATAACAGTTTACAGGGAATAGTACCTGCCAGCTTGGGAGAGTTGGAGAATCTACATTTGCTGTAAGTGACTTCTATAAAAACCGTACCAACCGGTGAAGAACCGAAAATGTGGTTTCTCCCTCATTGCCTCAATGTGTTTCAATGGATGAAAAACTGTGTTCTTTCATTCTTCAGGAACCTGGAGAATAATAAACTGCAAGGCACCCTACCCCCATCTTTGAACAGAGAAAGCTTGGAAGTTAGGTATGGCACTGATGTTCTTGTTTTATTCTATCTCGAGATATTCGTATTCATGTTTCTGGATGGAATCAACACTGGTGCAGAACATTAGGGAATTTATGCCTTTCCTTTTCAACAATGGCATGCAACGAAGCCTCATCGAATGAGACACCAAAAGTTACTGTTATTACAAATAGGAAGCACACTCCACATACGCGTTTAGCCATTATACTCGGAGCAGCTGGAGGATCCATATTTGCTCTACTCCTCATTTCTCGTTCAGTATTTTTATATATAAATAAAAGGGAAACTGAAGCCGCAGATACTACAAGTATGCGATAGTTGTTTACATCATTGTTACTGTGAAAATTGACAACACGATTCATATATGCACGTCTTTCTCATATTCAGGTGCACCTATTGATATGCGAAACTGGAATGCTGCAAGAATATTTTCTTACAAAGAAATAAAAGCAGCTACAAACAACTTTAAGGAAGTCATAGGTCGTGGTGGTTTCGGATCTGTTTACCTTGGAAAGCTATCAGATGGCAAACTGGTAGCAGTAAAAGTGCGATCTGATCGAACTCAATTGGGTGCCGACTCTTTTATTAACGAGGTTTATCATCTAACCTTCTCTCCAGTTTCCTTGCCTAACACATAATTCAATGTGAGCTCAGTGATTTTCTAGCCATTCTATTGAAGAACTTAACTGAAGACTCTATACAATCATCTATACCATTAATTAATGATAATCTTTAGGGGTATTTCAATTTGACCTAAATGCCTCTCCATGCATATGGAATGCCTGCAGGTTCATCTGTTATCGAAAATTCGACATCAAAATCTTGTATGCTTGGAAGGATTTTGTTATGAATCAAAGAAGCAGATACTAGTGTATGGGTATCTACCTGGTGGATCACTGGCTGATTACCTCCATGGTATGTTTGGAAGGATAAATCTGTTCCTCTCACATGCTAAAATACGCCCTGGTTCAACCTTGATGTTTTGTTTTCAGGTCCAAATAGTCAAAAGTTTTCTTTAAGCTGGGTTCGGAGACTGAAAATAGCTGTTGATGCTGCAAAAGGTAAGTCTGGTACACTGTTTAGCAATGGGAAAATTTCGTGTTTTCTGGTTCGAACTTTTCGTACCTGCATATGGTAACAATTTTTTCTTCAAACATAATGATTATAAGATCCTAACATAGAAGCAATCCTTTCTGGGGATTAATATTTGATGCATAATCTTCTTGTTTACCACAATGACAAATTTTCACATTTTATATCTGTTTCTTTTTGAAGGGCTGGACTACTTGCATAACGGGAGCGATCCAAGAATAATACACCGCGATGTCAAGTGCAGTAACATCCTTTTGGACGCTCAAATGAATGCCAAGGTCTGTGATTTTGGCCTCTCTAAGCAAGTAACTCAATCCGACGCAACTCATGTCACAACCGTTGTCAAAGGCACTGCAGGCTATCTAGATCCTGAGTAAGCCTTGATTGATCTCATTAAGTTAATGCCTTCACTGCACCAGACCATTGATGTATGCAATTTTACCTGCAGGTACTATTCCTCTAAACAGCTGACTGAGAAAAGTGATGTATACAGTTTCGGTGTTGTTCTTTTAGAGCTCATATGTGGAAGAGAACCACTGAATCACTCCGGATCCCCGGATTCCTTCAATTTAGTGCTATGGGTAGGTAACTGAGTTTGATAACATTAAACCTATATTTTAGTTCTTAGCTCTTAAAATCTGGTTCATACTTGGTTTCATTGCAGGCGAAGCCCTACTTACAGGCAAGTGCATTTGAGATAGTAGATGATAGCTTAAAGGGAACCTTCGATGCAGAGAGCATGAAAAGAGCAGCCTTAGTCGCTGTAAAATCCGTCGATAGAGATGCATCCTTGAGACCAACCATTGCAGAGGTTTTAGCAGAGCTGAAAGATGCATACAGTATTCAGCTCTCATATCTTGCATCTTTGGGACACTCAGGTTAAAACTAGCACATGAAATCAAAAATATATATTCTTTTCCTACTAAGGATGTTACAAGAAGATTTGGTTTTTGGCTAGGTGAGGCATAATTGTTTCAAGAAGAGGCCTTTATTTCAGAGAAATGAACATTAAGTTATTGAGCATTGCATGAGGTTTATTTCAGGGTATACTTACAAGAGTGTATATTTTTGTCCGTTTTGTCAATTGCAAGCAAATAATAATTCTTTTTTTTAATTATTTTGCATATAAATATATTTTTATGTATGTCTATATATAATATATGGAAAATATTTTTTAGAAAATCAATAAACCCGAAATAATATCCTGTAACATGCTAGAACCAATACCAGAACAAAAACGATGACAGTAGTATAACCTTGATTGGGTCCTTTTTACCTCAAGGTTAGACTTCAAGATGGAACTAACAAACTTTTTTCAATTGTTTTACCTTCCATTGACATTTCAAGTATATAGGATACATAAGCAGCAGAGTTAATAAAATATCATTGATCTATAGTTTATATCTTATAGCCTCCTTTGCTCATCATATGCTGGAAGCTGAATCTTGCAACCTTAACATTCTGCAATGTGGGAGTAAATTTGAGGGAATGAATATGTATATACATACATATTCATATGAAGTAGCATAGTTAATGAACATCATTAATCTATTTGACTTTAACATATGTACATACACACACACATACACCAGTATCCTTTTGAGTTAGGCTAATTGCTGCTTGATTCCATAAGTAATAATTCAATGCGAAAATAACTTACTCCCTGTTTTTGATACAATCCCATCTAAGATTCTTCTATGCATACATACATACAAATATATACTCGAACAGTTTGACAGTTCATATACGATTAATGTTTTAATGTTTTAACAATCTAATCGCAAGATCCACATTCATCTTACACGGTTCCAAAATCAATCCAAAATCTATCACATTAACAGTTAAAAACTTTTTCATCAAACAAATAATTAATGACTTAATTTATTTAAAATTTTATGTACATAATTTACATAACATAAAAACAACAGTCACATAAACATAAATTGTATATAAAAATTTTGAAAACAAGAAAAACTAAAGTAATACATTTATAGGATACATATGAACGGCATAACTTTGCATTATTAATTATAGGAACCATACCAACGGGTAAACACATAGCTAAAACACTAAATAATATCTTAATACGCTAAAACACTAAATAATATCTTAATACCCCTAAGTTCGGCACTTAATTATTCATTTCAATTAAACAGGGAAAGCAAATTAGATAAAAATTGCAAGGGCCAAGCAAAACGAAGCCTTTAGAATGAGATGCAATACGGTTCTTTTGGAGTGACCATAGACAATTGGGTCGTTCCAAATTCAAAAGAAATCAAATCAAAGATTATAATAAGATCCGGAGCGCATTTCAGATTGCACCAAAACTAGGATCTTAAACCTTCATAACAGGAGTACGACCAGCATTTGACCTCCAACTACACAATAATCCATTTAAGATACACAAAGGCTTGTAATTAATATTTATTACACCCAAGAAGGAAAGGGAAATGTAATGGGATTGATGGTTTAGAGGAGACTGCTACCCAGCAATGGGGAGAAAGATAATGGGATTTGAACCCCAGACTTGTTGAATATTACCTTTTAAGAGTTGCTGCATAAACTAACTAAGCTACGCTTTAGGTTCAGATGCTGATCGTTCTA
The DNA here is from genome assembly GCF_007990345.1 of Gossypium hirsutum. Classification (NCBI taxonomy): domain Eukaryota; kingdom Viridiplantae; phylum Streptophyta; class Magnoliopsida; order Malvales; family Malvaceae; genus Gossypium; species Gossypium hirsutum. Next base: position 120,390,014 of record NC_053431.1, read on the forward strand.
ATACCATGGACCAGTACGTATACCAGAAACCTTATATTCACAAAATTTCTGAAGGCGTTTGCCCATAAAAATGATTGCTACTGCTTTGATCTGAAAGGGTAATAATACATGAACTAATCTAACGGGCAAAAAGAAATAAGGCCCCTTCTATGAAGACAATGGAAAAAGAGGAAGAAAGTACAAAGAAAATGGAGATGTGACCTATGTACAAATGCCTCTATATCTGTCTCCATCTTCACTATGCTCTAAAGCAGCCATATACATAATCCCTCAAAATCCGAAAAGAAGGCAGAAACAAAAACTAAGTCTTTTTTTCCAGTGAATTTCTAACCTGCAAATGGCAACGACCTATTTCCACAACGCAATACCCTAATAAAATAGTCAGCTTCATCTGCATGAAACCCACAACTCGATTAGTGTCCACTCACCATTCAAGTTCAAGAAAATTAAGATACGAAAGAAATAAACAAAAAGAAACTGAAAAAGCGACAGGTTTACACAATCCAAATAGTTACATGCCCAAGCACCCATAACCAGCTGCAGAAAGTAGCCTTCAATCAAGCAAGGGTCAATTGGGAGGGAGATAGAGAAGCTTTAACAAATCAATTAACAACAAGGAGAGAATGAGAGAGAGAAAGCGAGAGAGAGGATTATTTATCATCATTGATACATCACAAAAAAATGAAATTCTGCATCTTTTAGTTTTGCCTAGTATGCCAGCCTAAAATATAGAAAAAATATATCAGACCTGCCTAAATTTTATAAATTGTCATTACCTGTACAATGCTGTTACAAGAGCATGCAAACCCAGCCCCAGCAGGACCTATTGCTGTCAGCACTGCTCCATCAACTATATCAATTCATTCAAGCTTAGAATTAGAATGCCTGTGATACAAGCTGCCCTGTGCTGCTTGCAGATGCATAGTTTGCTGTTGTGGCTGCTGCTGCAATGGCAGCTGTTGTGGGGGAGAATTATGCTGATCTTGTTGTAATTGCTCTGGTGGCTGGTAGTGTTGTTGAGATGATGGTGGAGTGGAAGATTGTTGTATCTGTGGCTGGTGTGACCATTGTGCCCCAGAATTATTTCCAAGATGGGGTAAGCTGCCGGATAATTGTCTCTGCCCTAGCCCTTGGCTGACAGAAGGTCCTGGATCACTACCAGCTGAAGTTGTAAGAGGAGCACTGCCTATGGATCCCACTTGAGTGGCAACATTTGGCATACCAGGATCATACACTGCTTCTGGTGATTTCCACTGAGAACCACCAACAGAAGGAGAAACAACCGGTACCATGTTATTAACTAAATCAGGGCCAGCCTGATGCATTGCCGATGTTGTGGTTGTACCCATCTGTGAGGCATTATTCCTAGGCTGTTGGTCAGCTTGAGCTGGCTCAGCTTGAGATTTGCTGGAAGGATCAGAATTTGTTTGTCGATTCTGTTGAAGCATCTTTTGAATGCTCGGATGGTTTTGATTAGCATGCTTTTGGTGCAGCTGTGATTGTAGCTGCAAGTGCTGGTGGTGTGAACCCATAGCTCCTGGCAGCACGGATTGATGCACAGCTGATAGTGTACGACCAGAAGGCACTGTGGAAACCTGGCCTTGAGAACTATTATCGGAATGGGAAGCCATCTGCTGGAGCTGCTTTGTAGAAAGCGCTGCTGCCCCAGACATTACCTTTTGCTGCGGCTGGGAATGGTTCAAAGGTTGAGAAGAAACTACAGGCTTAGATGGTTGGACAGGGCTCACACCTGGCCCAGAATACAAGCCTTGACTTTGTATCATATGCTCTCCTTTCTTGGCACCTTGGTTGCCAGGGGCCATGCTAACGCCATTCAGACGAGCATGGTCAGCAGAAACGTTCTGATTGATCAGTCCTCTTCCCCCTCCCTTCAAAAGTTTAGATTGCTGTTGAGACTGCGTTTGTTGATGTTGCTGAGGATGGTGCCTGCTAGACTGTTGAAACTGCTGCTGCACTGACTGCTGCTGCCGTTGCTTGCCTACCTGATTGTTCAACCCACTAGCACCAGGTTGGGGATTTCTACCAAGCCCATGAGGGGACAACTGGTGTTTCTGTTGCCGCTGAATTGAGGTAGGAGGCATTGGTGAAGTTGGTGTCAAAGGGAGTGATACTGGCTGATTTGAAGCTTGAGATTGAATCTGGGAACTATTCTGAAGAGAAGAGATAGGAAGTTGGGCCTGAGGTTGAACCTGTGGCATCAAAGTGCTGGATGCAGCAAACGGTTGCCGTGGCTGCTGTTGTTGCTGATGCATATGAAGCTGCTGCGGCTGCATTTGCCTTTCTTTAGCTAAGCGCATGGCAGACACTTGCTGTTGTGACCCAGTAGCATGATTAGAACCCTGAAGATTCGCATGACGAGATTTACTCAGTGCACGAGACTGCTGTGGAGGCGTTTGCTGCTGCTGAGGATGATTAGGGTAAGCAGAACTCAACCCATTGAAAGCAGGAATTCCTTGGCCGTTCCTTTGAGCCTGCATTTGGAGCTCAGGTGCCACTTGCATTTGCTGCTCTGGATTGGGGCCAGACTATCAAAAAAAAATAGAAAAAGGAAAATCATCTTAGTTCAGAAACAAGTACATAAATGCCAAATCAACTGCATTTTTATACTCAGAGGAATACTTTAAAGCTTAAGATATGAGAATGATAGTTAAACAAAATCATACAAGAGTAAGATTTATTCATATCAACAATCGATAGCACAATGGGTATTGCTTATCAGTCAGCCAAAGTACCACCCAACTTGGTGGCATTGAGGTCTATAAACATGTAATATCCAGCCAATTAAATTCTTGAATTTCAGCAAGTTGTTGCATCCAACCTCAAAGCATTGAAGCCTGCAATCAAGCCTATACTAAATTCCTGAATTTCATCAGGTCATTAAATCTAAAGTGTTTATTTAGATACCCACAATTCATTCTCTTTCTGATTGTTAACAAGAGAACTATGATAAAAGAAGATTTTAGGATTACAGTCATCAAAGAAATCTATTTTGATGGGATCTTTCGGTGCAAGCAATCCTCAAAGTTCCTGAGTTCTGGACCCAGCAATCAATGAAAAGTAATTTGTTGGGGGAAATACCAATGCTGATTGTTTGCATATGACAATTAACCATTTACATGGAAGAAAAGAAGCCCAAGCCAGACTAGCATGCTGAAATATAGACTTAACCATATCGCTCTCTGGAAAGTAAATAACTTACTCGCATCAGCTGTGTGGTGTCATGAGGTCTTAACATTGAATTGGCTTGACCAGAACCTGGCCCAGGGGGCATATTGACAGGGCTTGGCATTCCCCCCATATTGGAGGACAGCATGCTGCCAGAATTCAGCATTGCAGATGATGCCATTCCTTGGAAGCCCGGCCTTGACATTGGCATGCTTCTATTTACCCCACACATCATGCCCATACCATTAGCAGCAGGTAGCATACGACCACGTTCTGATCCAGAAACAGACCCGGCGAGAGATAAGTTGGACTGCTGAACATTCCTGCCAGATAACATTTGATTATATTGTTGGATTCTATGCTGCTCATCAGCTGGTAAAGATGTTCTAGGAACACCATATCTACAATCCCTGAGAGCAAATGACCCAAACTTGTGCCATTAGTATCTGAAAGTATGTACATACAGAGGATGCAAGCCGCACATAAGCTTTATACCTCACAGCTGCATTGAGTGGGGCAGATGGTGATGATAAATTATTTCCAAGAACCATACTAGAAGATCCCTGCAGTGAGGAATTTCCTCCAGAGGCAGGAAGCCTTGATCCCACATCTCCTTGATTCAACATTGCTAAACCACTAACATGAGAAGCCTGAGATCCAAAGGGTAGAACATCTTGGCTTGATGCAGTGGCATCACAAAGATCTAGAGGCCTTTATCAAGATGATGAACAAAAAATAAAAATGCAGAGATTGCAATAAAAGCAACAACATGACAAGACCAATGAAAAAGTAATGAACACGAATGAAATAACAAGCTAACCAAAACAGCAAAGCTTACGTTAAAGCCCCTCCATTTAAGTTATTTGGGCAGACTAGTGAAAGAGCAATAACATGAGAATTATGGACTGGAACTATCTGCTTCAAATCCTGGTAATCATGTTTTACAATAGACAAGAAAGAAAGGACCAAGTCAGGAAAGTTTGAAGAATTAAGGTGAAGTAAACAAATTAGAATTTAGCATGCTTTCAAGCATTAAGACTGTAGGTTTTGTTCAATTCCGGACTTTATGCCACACCACTGACTGCTAACACACTTACGAAACAATAGGTGAAAGTTCTCTTACAGTGAAATACATTTAGGTTCAATTAGATTTAATAGTTCTTTAAGAGCACAGACAAATGTCCAATTAAGTGCACCATACAGTGTGGAACAGCATCTCAACTTAAAAGACAGCTTATTCAATGTTTTCAAAGTAAATCTAACATTTTAAGATCCCCTTTAACTATGTATATTAATGTTTTATACTACTACTCAAGTGCTATATGAATACTTCAGATGAAGTATAGGGAAAAAAAGGAGCAAAGAATACTATGGATTTAGAGCAAGTATCTATTCTATAATCGGAAGTAGGGGAAAGGTCAACTTCAATAAACAGGACACTTCTTTTGTTGATCTCCCAGCTTACCCAAGAAGAATTAATGAAACCCTTTCAAGAAATTGCAGCTAGAGGACAATGGGACTACATGTCTGCTGTTTTGACCTTATCATTTGTTTTCATTTTAAGAATAGTTCACCGCAAGTTCAGTAGTTTCATTTCAGTCTCAGAGCACCAACATCCACAACTACAAGATATGAAACTTCATCCATATATTCTTTATTGAAAGAGACACTGATATTGATCAAGTGGCATCATGTAATACAAATAGAATCCTAAAATAGTGCATGCCAGCTGGTCCATTTCCTTGAAGCATAGGTCAGAATGTTTCAAAATACTGAGTACAGTAAATCTAGTAGTTTTTTAACATGTATTGTGTACCTTCAGAAATAAAATTAACAGTGCACAAAAGTCCTTAAAATGCCCATAGTAATAATTTGCATCAATATTCAAAATAACATAACTGCAAATTTGAAATTACTGAAGGTACCAAGAAGAGACTGATCTCTTCTTAATACTACATACATGCCAGAATTTCTAGAGAAAAATTATATGTACTATAAAATTCACATATGTACCTGACTCCGCCAATAGTTCTGCTTCTTGCTAATTAGTATAATTTTCTCAAAATGAGATTTCAGAGTATCCTCTTCCATCGGCCCTTGCAAACGTTGAAACAACTGTCTGGCACTTCCCTGCATGAAACACAGCAGTAGCAGCCGATCATACAAGATAAAATTAGCTTCATGGAATATGTCATTCATTAAACATAAACAAAAATCTGAATTTACTAGCTTTTGGTAGAGAGAGGACCTTCGGAATGCCAGGCAATGTCGATGGATATGGCTGTGAGGACCCTGAATCATCAGCACTGTCAGCTCCATCTCCACTCCTATCCATTAAAATTTTGTGGCGTTCCTTACATTCGTTAGGCTTGCGGAATATGCACTGAACACATTGAGAAGTTCACAAGATTATTACCAAATGGAGAAAGGTGACAAGTGGAAGGGAGGAGCAAGGTGAGGGCCAAAGGACCAAAAAAAAAGCACTAGTAAGGCTGCTGTAGTGTAGATAGAAATGGCAAATGAAATATGAAGCACTTTTAGAGTGATAAGACATATCATTAGAAGGAAGAACTAAATAACAGGATATGTTTATATAGACATTTTGCTCAAGCCCTGACCTTAAACTGAAGGGTACTGTTGATGGCATCACTTACAAGCTGCCAATTTGGACCCATGTCATGTACAAGGACAACAAGTGCCTGAACATAAATCCAGAAACATCTCAAGGCGTGGTTGTAACGGTAACAGCAATTGAAGAATAATTTCAAGAAAAGATACCAAAAGTTAACCTGATCTTCAAATAGTGACCATGGACTACCAGAAGCAGGCTGACCAGTAGACATCTGGAAGAAGTTTCAATCACACCCAGAACTAAGACAACTATGAAGCACATGATCAAGCAGAATGTAACAAACAGGTAAACGAAAAATACCTTAGGCGTTTTGGCTTTTCTACCCTTGTCACTACCATGAATTAATCTAATGATTTTGCTTGGGTTGGGCATATTACTCATTTGGGACCCTACTGGTGAAGGGATGGATCCATTTGGAGTGATGTCATAAGCACTATCAGGCTGATGCTTCATTATCTTCAACTTCTTGGCATTATGTTGTCCATATAAACCTAAGAAAAAGACAACTGAAAATTTGAAGGACGAAGAACATAACACCAGATAGATATACCCAACCAAGTAACCAACCATTTAATCAAATGCAAGAAGAAAAGAGCTTTACCACTGGTTCCATTAGAATCAAAATGATGACTCTCTGGTCTCTTTTTCAAATAATCCCTCTGTGAAAGAACAACACCATCAAACATGAGATTACCAATTAGAAAAAGAGCACATAGACCAAAATTTTGGCAAATACAAGGGAAAACAGAAAATGCAGATAAAGTTCACTGCTCCATAAAAAGACTAATGAGTTATGACACCCTCATAAGTCATATCTATCATGGAAAGCAGAATCCAACTTGGTCAGATGGACAATTGAAAATAATGAAATGACCTTAAAGCTTTGAAAATGAAAAAAAGTTTCCTTAATCATGAAAACAGAAGAAATACGACTGAATTTCACCATCAAATTTAAAACAGGCAATACCTTTGTAATTGAATATCAAGTTGGGTACAATTACGCTTTTAAAGTAATACACACAAAAACCTAAAAAAGGTAATTACTCATCCAGGCAGAAAAAAGAATAGTGATAAAATAAATACATACTAATTCTTTAAAATAGAAAGAAAACTATGAAGTAAACAATATATATATTCATAACAAGATAAACAGCTTGGAACAGTGGAGATTTAAAAAATAAAAAATACCTGTTCACTGTGAACAGGAGACTCCAGCTGCCAACCCTGATTGTATGCCGAACCCTACCAGAAACACAATTAAGGCACCTTTAGAAACCATAAAGACAAATAATGAGACTATCCATATCATTCCAGGGGTGAGAAACCCCAGTGTCAGTTAAAACAGAAGAATTCCTACATACAAGATTTTTGGCTTTTTTCTTCTTTTTAGGTTTTGCTGGTGTTCCTGCACAATCATATGGTTGCTGCCTTTCAAAGTCCCCAATTGAATCAACCTCCAAGCTGTTTTGGGTCCGTAATCCTCCATGCAATGTATTCTGTTCATCCTGAAAAGAATTAGTATCTCCACTAGAAGCATCAGTTTGTGTTGGAGCCTGTGAATCCCTGGCAGCTGCTGCACTGCTAAATGGACTTAAAACCCTCTGCCTGGAGCCAGTGCGCACACGTTTTGCAGGAACGGAACCATCATTTAGACTACTGGAAGGCCTTTTTCCCATGAAAATGGAAGGTTGGCCGCAATTTTTGTATGGCAAATCAGCATCCACTTTATATTGTCTTGCAGGATATGATTTCATTGGGTTCTTTCGCTTCTTCTGGTTTAATTTTGATGATTGTCTCCCCTCAAAGGCTCCAGGCAAATAATATGTACTTGTTTCTCCTTCATCCTCATCATACACAGAGTCATCATATCCAAACTCTGAATTCACAGAAGTTGTAAGGAACAGAAGAATATTCAATGACTAAGAATCTAAAAGAATAAAGAGCAATAATTACCTGCTCTCGCATCATAAGCAGATGTTTCAACCTCCTCTTGCACGGTACTTCCAGTTTTCTGGTAGAAAAAAAATCTCCAATAATAAGCAAGATTCAAAACAGAGAAGTCCTAAGAACAAGACTCAGGTAAATTGGGCACAGAAATGGAACTATCATGGTTGTCCACGGCAACCATGGCTGAAATAATTTAAGATTAATTATATCAGTCCAGCACTATGCTCTTCAAATTCTATTCTACCTTAATAAATATAGCGGAAGAAAAAGAAAAAGGTGCATATAAACTGATTAAACGAAATATTTTACCTCAGTCAGTACCATATAAGATTCAATAGATCTTCGGTAGGTTTCCATAGCTCCAGAATGAACTGCATAGAACAGGTTTTCCTGAAAATAAAGTGCATAAAAATTCAAGCAAAGAATCTCATGTAAAGAAAATATTACCAGAAAATAAACTCCAGAATTGGGCATGCAGAGTTAAACAAATACAAGCTATTAAAAGAGAGATCAAAAAGCTCTATGCAAAAGCCAAGAATAATGTTTAAGAAAACCTGAAAGGAAATATTTAAGCCATACTTCTGTTAGGTGTTCATCCCAAGAAATGTCCATAATGCCCAAGTCAGATATCCTGTCAGGAGTTGCTGGTGCTTCAGCTAGGAGTGATGGAACAGGGGAACTATTATATTTCAAATATCTAAGAGCATATGCCCGGATAGCAAATCCATTGTTCTTTCCAGTGTGCTGCTGGCACTCCTTTGCATCCTGCTCCACATCATGTTTCACAAAAAGATAAGACAGAAAGAAAAATATTTCAGGGTATGGTACGATCTAGAAATGAATATAACAGGAGTATCAAGCAGTTTTCGCAAGAGAAAGGAACTGAAAGCATGGAGAAAGGGCTCAAACAGCTCTAGAACTAGAACTCAATGCCAAATATTTAAATGCATATTCTAGAATCTAGTTCTGAAGTCAAAGGCCATAAATCATCATGCATTTTCAATTGAATGTTAACTCATCATCCAGAGCCTATGAACTCAATCATCAAACAATCCAATCAAGCCCAGCAAACCAGCATGCACTTAAAAAAGCCAGCATACCAATGAAATTAGAATTAAGATGCAACCAAAGTTTGATTAAAGAAAGCCAAGAATCCACATAACTAGCCAAGTTCTCAGTGGCCTCTACATTTCTAAGATAAGTCAGCTCCCCCAAGATCAAGTAAAAATCACCATGTACTGGAGAACAGAACTTATAAGCTGATAAGCAACATAAATAATCATTAAAATAAACTTTAATTCAATTTGAATAATATAGAAGCAACTTGCACCAGGCTTTAATAGAAAAATTAAACATAAAAATTATCATCACTGTTACCACACAGAAAGACATGCATAAATTGATCAAGAATAAAGACCAATAAACGTCCAAGAAATAACCAGTACCATATCTAGTTCGCTAATTGTGATCTCAGTAACTTTATTGGTCCTTGACCCCATCAAGTCATGGCCACAGGTTTTTGGACCAAGATTTGCATCCTTACTAGTTAGTAGGACCTCTGCCGAATGCCAAAAGTCCATGACAGCATTAGCAAGGGTTAAAGCTATTTTTTTGAGTTTCCAATATCGAATTTGTTCTTCAAATTTAAATCGTGAAGTAAAAGCAACACGTTTGCATATTTGAGCAGCAGCAGTCATCTTCCAAAGACGCTCCTACAAGCATATAAAGAACAAAAAAGGATGAGTATAAGCAAATTGTCAATTATGCTTTGGACCCAACTTTATAGACAGATATAAAAGTAAAGCTAATAAAAAAATGGCTCTCGATAGGAAGGAAAAAACTAAAAAGAAGAATGCATAAGATGAATTCAATATACATTCAACAATGAAATAATACCTGAGCAAAATCATTTGCCAACCATGCCATCTCCTCAAGAACAAAGTCCCAGTGAGATTTCCGGCTGTTCTCCAAAGGTAAGGTACCAACAGACAGCTCTGCAATCCTTTTCCGCTTAGCCTGTTTACCATAATACTAGACCTTTTAAGCTTTTTAAAGACAAACAAAATACATCACAATTTAAGAAATTAATGGGCATTTATCAGTCAAAAAGATAAACAAACCACCTCTATAATCCGTGCCTCTTCCAAAATGGAATCTTCACGTGCCTTGTCCACCATTTCCACATGATTCTCCAAACTAGTTTGTGTATCAGCATTATCAGTACAGGTTATTCCTGAGAAAGTCATCTCAGGAATCTCACACATAAAGTTATCCATTGTGCCTTGGGGCCTACTAGCACAAGTTTTGTCTATGTTGGAGTTAGAATTATCACCCTGCACAGTACTAACTTTCCTATCAGCTTCTGATACAGCATCACTGCTTTGTATCACCTCATTGTTGTAAGGACAGCTTACCTCAATTTGCAATTCAGATCTTACTTCCTCCACTTTGACAGTAGAATCATTAAGTGAGTGGTTCTGATTCAAGGAAGTATTAGCATCACAAATGACAGCAGCATTATCAAGAACCTTGATCTCATTCTTTTCTTTTGCCGATTCACCAACAGCTAAGGCTGGTGACTCTTCTTTTTCTGATGTGTATTCCAAGGGATTTACATTAGAATCAACATTTTTGGGGTTAATACACGCTTCATTATCGTTATTTACATCTAAGCTTAAGCTGTTTTTAGTAGAAGATGACTCCATATCCAAGCCCTTTGTCCCTATTGGCACACTGCTATTTTGCTCTTCATTTGATATGTTTTTCCTATCTATTTTAGCATCAGCAACCCCATTTAGCTGATGAGAACTAGTTTCATTTTCAGGTTTTGTTGCACCAGTACCAGGTAAGCGTTCAAGACTTGCTGAAACTACCTGCTCCTTCCCTACAACAAGATTAGGTTCCTCAAAAGCCAAACTAACTGGAGATTTATGAGCTTCAATTATAGTAGGTTCCTTAGGCAGGTCATCTATCATTGTTTTGGAAGCTATGACATCAACCTTTCTTTCAAATTGATCACCCTTTGAATGACCAGTCGTTTCTTCCACAGGCTTCCCACCATCCAACTCCATATTTAACTTATCATCAGAAGTTATCACCTTTGAAGCCAAATCACCATTAGAAGTAGCAGATTTTGTGGTAGTAACAGAGGATATGTTTTTTTCCTTTTGGTTATTTGGTTCAGATGTTGAAGCCTTCACATCCTTTGATGCTCCACGAGCAAGTAAAGAAGAGCCATGACCACCTCGACCATGGACAATATCTGTTGAACTTGATCGGCCACCATCTCGTTTGATTTTGGACCTGTACCTTCGAGCATATGGGCGAAAAATAGTCGAATCTTCAGACTCCTTAACATTTTGAGTCCCTTCCATATGTGAAGATTGCTCTGATGGAACAACAGTGTTCCTCTTACGAGAATGCATAGACTTCCTTTCACCTTCAGGCAACTCATTTTCACCATCAAAAAGTAAGAGATTGTCAGCACTATTGGGTTCACAAGCTGCAGGAACCCCTGGTCTACCACTACTCTCTACTGAATCGCCATGAGCTGAAGCAGACTGTGCAAAACTACCTTTTGCTTCACTGTATTAATATCAGCCAGTTACTCCAATATAATTCAGAACTACAGTACACAAAAAATATATATTTATATGTATATATACCTGGTAACAAAATGTTGTGCATGCTGATCAGTGAGAGAAGTAGATTGGACACTATCTGAAGCTGCATTGCTATATTTGAAATCCAAGGGATTTCCACCCTGACAGCAAGGTGCTTTATGATGAATATTAATTTATAAAAAATCAGAAGCAGCAAGAGGAGATATAAAAGCATACTTTCTCAAGAAAATCTAGTTCCCTTCTCCTTTCCTCGCGAACATCATACTCCTGCCTGTTATAATAAGGATAAAAATGAAAGAAAATAAGTTGTGTATTCTAAGGAATGACAACCAAGTGCACTTTCTGGAAAAAGGTATGAGTAAACAAAAGTGGAATGTAAGTATCACCTCAGTTCTGCTTGAGCCTGCTCAATGGCTGATCTGTGTGGAGAGGTTTTGACACCAATCCCGACTCCACCATCAACAACCCTTCCCATGAAATCAACCTCAGCATTTACTAAGAGCGCAGATCCTGAGTTACATCCATGCATTCCTACCTAAATATCTACAGCCCCTCCCATCGACGCAAAAAAGATGATATCTGTGAATACCTACAAAGATGTCAAAAAAGGGGGAAAATTACAACTAGAGTAGAAACAAAGGCAAAAAATGAATAGAAAAGAAGCATCCAATAACGATGAACATTCTCCCGCCAGTAAGTCATGATGCAGACAGCCTAATGACCACAGTAAAGATGATGTGCTACTGATTCAGTTGATAAAGATTCAAGTTTGTATGAATTCACAACTGTACAAACTGATATCATCAAAATCACTCAAGATAATTAAAATATAGGTAGTTTTCCAGCAGCTCAGATATGGATAGAACCAACACTAAAAACCAAGGTTGAAACCCCCAAGAAATGGACAGAAGAAAAAAAATAGTACAAGACAGAGAAGAATTTTGTTTTGCCATAAGAAGGATAATTTTAGAAAGATTTTTCCAAGAAAAGAAAAAATGTACTCATAAAATACTTTAATAGATTAAAGGGCAGCAGTATTAATCCTACTGAGTAACATTTTAGCAAATAAAGGTGATTCCTACTTTTTCTGTTGTTTAAAGCAATGAGTTTTCATATGGGAAACAAGGTGTTCAATAAATATGTCAACTAATTGCGCATTGTTTGTACCTCTTTCACCTCTTAATTTCCCTATCTGACACGGTAGTTTCACAGCAACTGAACACAAGCTAAGTAAATTAAAATTCAATTAAAGTTCACTCAACCCCTTATATCTATTGCAAAAGGCACAAAACAATATTAAACTTCTTGTGACAGAGGTTGATACTAGGTTCTAAACAGTTAAAAGCTTGATGAATTATAGCTCATCATTAGTCCAAAAGCCAAAAGCAATGCTGGACCATGGCAATCAACAAAATATCATTGCGAATTGATAACCATACTTCATATATACAAATGCATGTAGAACCAAATGATAGCATCTAAAGAGCTTGGCACCAGCAATTCTCTTCAAATTCCTAGAAAATAAACACCAGAAGTCCAAAATCAGAAGCTAAAACAACGTAGCATAGAACCTAATGAGCTTCCCCAGCATTCTACCTCAAATTAATGTAAATAAACACGTGCAAAGACCACGTACCACGTAAATCCATAAGCATTCAATCGAAATGCGTAAATAGAAACCCTAAACGCATTGAACCACGGAAGTTAAGCCCTAGTTTGAAACATTACTCAAAATTCTAGGGTTTCTAAAACAAAAATTAAGCGCGAAAATAACCTGAATTCGGATATACAGTCGAATAATTGGGAGCTAGGGCAAAGCACCGAGCACCAGAAACGTTCCCGCTCTTTTCAACACTTCTCTCTCTCTATCTCTTAGGGTTTTGAAGCTTTGAACGTTACCCCAAACTTATTGCCCTCAATCAAAACGACATGAATTCACCATATAACATGACACTTCCCTACAAATGCAAGCCATGAGCGAGTTGTCGAGTCCCTCTCTGATAAAAGCCTTTTAATTATTTTTCCTTTTTCGCTCCCAAAAAAAAATGGTGAAATTTCTTGTTCGAATTTTGGTTTTTTTTTTTTTTTAGGTTTTGTTCGGCTCGGCTGCTTTTCGGGGCTACTGTGAGTAGGCTTTGGGTTTCACCCAAGGAAGACGACGAGACAAACGGGCTTTGGGCTTCTTAGTTCATTAATAGCCTGCCCAAAAGAAAGGATAAAAATTCTATACATTTTCGGTCTAGTTTGTCTCTTGAGTTAAATGATACCAATTCGATTAATATATTAAAATAATAAATAATGAATTAATTCTTTTTATGTTGGTTAAATTTGATAATTTTAAATACGACACGAAAAGTAATTAAAGTTGATGGATGAGCTATTACAAATGATAAATGAAATTACAGTTTATTTTTCTTTCGAGAAAATATACTAATATTATTATAAATAAATATGAATGTACATTTTCTAACCCCATTTATGAGGTAAAACCTCTCATTCATTATACAATGTTTAATATGAGTTAATGACGCACTTAAATAAGCTTTATTTATTGCATTAAATGCTAATTATAAATTATAATAGAATCTTTACCTGAGTGAACTAAAAGAAGACGAGAAAAATTCTCTGTATTTTCATCCACTTTTATTTATTGTTTATTAATTTTTCTATAACACGTTATCAGCACGAATTTCTACGAGTTCATAATGAAGTTCAAGTCATTTCGACTTTATATAATTGCCTATATAACTCTCGTTAAACTATATACGGTATACGTATTTTCATAATTCTTTTATTTTATTTTCTAGATGAAATATTTGCTTTGGGTAACATTTACACATTTATTTTTATAACGAAAATCTAATAATGATAATTATATATACATGTTTTTTTATTAAAAGAAATTTCAATTAATTTAATTTGTGTTAAGTTATTATTATGACTATTCCTCTTTATGCCAATATTTGACATACATATTATTATTTAGCAAATTTGGTATATATAATTGAATTATTTTACGATTGAGAATACTTATTATTTTACTAATTTTTTATATTTTGATTCAAGTGATTATAATGTCAAATCTTACCAAACTTGAATTTGTGGCTTTAGACATCTCAAGCAAGAATTATTTGTCATGGGTGTTAGATGCTGAAATTTACCTAGATGCTAAAGGTCTAGGAAATACTATATTAGTAGATAAAGAAGCATCTAACCAAGACAAGGCAAAAGCAATGATTTTCATCCGTCATCATCTACATGAAGGATTAAGAGTGGAATATCTCACTGTGAAAGACCCTCTTGAGTTATGGAAAAATTTGAAACAACAATTTGACCATCAGAAAACTGTGATACTCCCTAAAGGTCGTTATGATTGGATGCACTTACGGTTGCAAGATTTTAAGACTGTAAGTGAATACAATTCAGAACTTTTCAAAATTAGTTCTCAACTAAAATTATGTGGAGAAAACATAACTGATGAGGACTTGTTAGAGAAAACGTTTTCAACCTTTCACGCTACTAATGTGCTCCTGCAGCAGCAATACCGTGAAAAAGGTTTTAAATGTATTCTGAATTGATTTCATGCCTTTTGGTGGCTGAACAAAATAATGAGCTATTGATGAAAAATCATGGAATTCGTCCTACTGGTTCTGCACCATTCCCTGAAGTGAAAGTAGCAGTACACAATAATTATAAAATAAAAATATAGAAGTCGCCGCCGTGGTCATGGACATAGTGGGGACATGGTCGAAGACGTATTAGTAATCGTTATCATGGTGGTCATAACAATGATACTTCTAACCACCAGAAAAAGAATAACAATGAAAGACATGAAAGAAGCGTCAAAATGATCATTCAAAGATTGTTGAGAATATATGCTATCGATGTGGTATGAAGGGCATTGGTCACGACCTGTCATACGTCTGAGCATTTAGTGAAACTTTATCAAGCATCCATTAAATGGAGTGAAAGCATATGGAGACAAATTTATATCCCAAAATGATGAAATGGAGCAAAGATGAAGATATTCACTATAATATAAAACTGATCATGCCTACGAGGATGATAAATTTAATGACCTTAATAATATAACTCACCTAGATGTGTAGATTTCTTTGAGAATCATTAGAAAATTGATGTTACTTTACATTTTTTTGTTTTAAGTATGTTTTATTTGCTTGCATAAAGAATAATTTATATATTTAATAAATTGCAATGTTCTCATATTATATTTGTTTGTTTTTATGAAGAATATGATATTCAACAAAATTTTGATGGACCCAAAATCTATGAAAACATGTGTCTTGCAGATAGTGTTACAACACATACGATACTCAAGATAAAAAATATTTTCTCATTTGACAATGAGTATGCCCATGTTAATACAATATCGAGTAGTTCAAAACTTATTGAAGCTCTGGAAGAGCTATTATATTATTACCTAAAGGTACAAAATTTATCATTGATGTGCTTTATATTCCACAAGTCTAAGAATTTATTAAGTTTTAAAGATATTCGTCTTAATGGATATCTATTGAGACTATGAATGAGAAAATGTTGAATATCTATATATTACAAATGTTGAATATGGAAAGAAATATATTTTGGAAAGGCTACCTGATTTTCATCAGGTTATATTATACACATATTAGTGCAATTGAGTCACATGTTACTACAAACCAGAAGTTTGTAGAACCACATACTTTTATTATTTAGCATGACCGATTAGGCCATCCCGGATCTATTATGATGTGAAGAATCATCGAGAATTCAATTGGACACCCATTAAAAGATTTTTGAATTTAAGGTTTTATCTTGTGTCACTTGTTCTCAAGGAAAATTAATTATTAGACCTTCACCAGCTAAAGTTGGGATTGAATCTCCAACATTTCTGGAACGTATTCAAGGTGATATATGTGGGCCCATTCATCCATCATGTGGACCATTCAAATATTTTATGATGTTAATAGATGCATCTAGTAGGTGGTCACATGTGTGCTTATTATCGACTCACAACCTACCATTTGCGAGACTACTTGCTCAAATAATTCGATTAAGAGCACAGTTTCCAGATTATGCAATCAAAACTATTCAACTTGATAATGCTAGTGAGTTTACATCCCAAGCTTTTAATAATTATTGTATGTCAATTGGGATAAAAGTTGAACATCCTGTAGCTTATGTTCATACACAAAATGGTTTAGCTGAATCATTTATCAAACGTCTCCAACTAATAGCTCGGTAATTGCTTATGAGAACAAATCTCTCTGTTACAACTTGGGAATATGCTATTTGCATGCAGCAACACTTGTGCACTTAAGGCCAACAAGTTATAATAAGTACTCCCCATTACAATGACTTTTGTCAGGAGCCAAATATTTCCCATCTTAGAATTTTGGATGTGCAGTATATGTTCCAATTGCTCCACCACAATGCACAAAGATGGGTCCTCAAAGGAGGTTGGGAATTTATGTTGGTTATGAATCTCCTCTATTATTAAATATGTTGAACCATTAATAGGAGATTTATTTTGTAACACCCCTTACCCGTATCCAACACCGGAATAGGGTACGAGGCATTACAAAACACATACACTTGTAAACGTATTTAACCGAGTATAAAATTCATCAAAATTAAAACTCAAAAATAATTAACATGTCTATAAATTTTCACAATATATCCTCAAAATATTATAATCATAAAATAGGGCCTGCGAACCCGATACATACTCATGCAATTTAATGCTTCATTTCCGTTCATTCAATTCGCAATTTCTCATGCCATAATTTAAATCATATCACTAGAAATTTCCATTAATTCACGTACAATTCAATGACATCAAATTCAAAACTAATACGTATTTACAATTAACTCAATGTTTATTGATATACCATTCAATAACACATTTATGAAATTCTCAATTTAGCAATGAAAATATCACTATTGAATAACAACATCGTCCTGAAAAATACACTACCATATCCATTATTTAATTTGGGCATTTGTCACTTACCATCCTTAATCAAATTAGAGAACGGTCCACGAAAAATTGAGTACTTCACTTTCACTTTGCCATAGTATAACTATGGTCTTACGTATGATCACTTTCACTTGTCCCTGATCAGATAAGTGTAGCCACCTATCACTTTGTTTCTTGATCAGATAAGTGTAGCCATTAATCACTTTGTTTCTTGATCAGATAAGTGCAGCCACTTATCACTTTGTCTCTTGATCAGATAAGTGTAGCTAAACTCATCACTTATCACTTTCACTTGTCACTTGATCAGATAAGTATAGCCGAAGCTATCACTTTATTCACTTTATTACTTTGATCAGATAAGTATAGCCGAAGCTATTCTTATCACTTTCCACTTGTCACTTGATCAGATAAGTATAGCCGAAGCTATCACTTATCACTTTATCACTTGATCAGATAAGTATAGCCGAAGCTATTACTTATCACTTTCCACTTGTCCACTTGATCAGATAAGTGTAGCTAAAGCTACCACTTATCACTTCACTTGATCAGAAGTACTCAAATCCGGCG